>NC_050579.1:50697384-50852384 GCF_011100635.1 Trichosurus vulpecula
GAACCTTATAATATATATTTCTATATTTCAGTTCTTTCTCTGAAAGTGGGTAGCATTTTTCTTCATAAGTCCTTCAAAGTTGTTTTGAATATTACATATTACTCAGAAAAACTTAGTCATTTACAGATATTCTTTGAACAATATTGCTATTACTGTATACAAGGTTCTCTTGGTTATGCTTGTTTCACTCTGCACTATCATGCAAGTCTTCCCATGTTGTCCTAAAACCAGTGCAGTAGCGTTCTATCACAATAATACACCACAACTTATTTAGCCATTCCCCAGTTGATGGACATCCCCTCAATTTCCAGTTCTTTGCCTCCACTAAGAAAGCTGCTATAAATATTTTAGAATGTATAGGTTATTTTCCTTTTTTCCTGATCACCTTGGGGAACAGATTTAGAAGTGGTATTGCCTAGTCAAAAGGCATACATAATTTTGTAATTCTTTGGGCATAATTTTAAATCACTTTCCAAAATGGTTAGATCACTTCACCATTCCACCAACAGTATATTAGAGTCCCAGTGTTTCCACGTTCCCTCCAGAATTCATTATTTCCCCCTTCTTTAGTCAATCTGCTAAGTATGAGATGGTACCTCAGAGTTATCAAACACAAATATCACAAATTATTAATACTTACTGTATCCCACTGATCTACAATTCTATTTCTTAGCCAGTACCAGATAGTTTTGAAAATTACCTCCTTATGATACAGTTTAAGATCTGTTACTGCCAGATCTCCTTCATTTACATTTTTTCATTAATTCTTTTGATGTTCTTGACCTTTTGTTCTTTAAAATGAATTTTGTTATTTTTTCTAGCTCAAAAATAATTTTTAGGATTTTAATTGGGATGCCACTGAACAAATAAATTAGTTTAGGTAGAATTGTCATTTTTATTATGTTGGCTCAGTTCATCCATGAACAATTAATATTTCTCCAATTATTTAAACCTGACTTTAGTTATACAAAAAATGTTTTATAGGTATGTTTATATAGTTCCTAGGTTTGTCTTGGCAGGTATACTCCCAGGTATTTTATATTGTCTATGGTTATTGTAAATGAAATATCTCTTACTACCTCTTCTTCCAGGATTTTGTTAGTAATATAGTTGAAATGCTGATGATTTATGTGAGTTTATTTTATATCCCGCAACTTTGCTAAAATTATTACTTTTTTCACCTATTTAGTTGAAACTCTAGAATTTTCTAAGTATACCATCATATCATCCTCAAAAAGAGATAGTTTTTTCCTTCATTACATATTCTGATTCCTTCAATTTCTCTTTCTTCTCATTTTGCTATTGCTAGCATTTCTAGTACAATATCAAAAAATATTCGTGGCAATGAGCATTCTTGCTTCATTCCTGTTCTTGTTGGGAAAGCTTCTAGCTTATCTCCATTATAGATGGTGCTTGCTCGTGACTCTAGGAAAATGCTTCTTATCCTTTTAAGAAAAAATCCATTTATACTTTTGTTTTTAACAGAAATGAGTGTTGACTTTGTCAAGAGCTTTTTCTGCATCTATTGATATAATATGATTTTTGCTGATTTCGTTATTGATATAGTGAACCAGCCTTGCACTCCTGGTATAAATCCCGCTTGGTCACAATGTATAATCTTTGTGATACATTGCTATACTCTCCTAGCTAGTATTTTTATTTAGGATTTTTGCATCAATATTCATTAATGAAATTGGTCTATAATTTAATTTGTTTTTATTCTTCCTGGTGTAGGTATCATAAAAGAAGTTTGGTGGAATTCCTTCTTTACTTATTATTCCAAATAATTTTTTTCATATTGGAATTAGTTGATCTTTAAATATTTGGTGGAATTCACTTGTAAATCCATCTGGTCCTGATGCTTTTTTCTTGGGAAGCTCATATATGGCCTGTTCAATTTCTTTTTCTAAAATAGACTTAGTTAGATATTTCATGTCTTCTTCTGCTAATCTAGGAAGTTTATATTTTGGTAAGTATGAATTCATTTCATTTAGATTGTTAAATTTATTGGCATATATTTGGGCAAAATAACACCTAATAATTGCTTTAATTTCATCTTTTATTCACTCTTTTAAATTTTTATACCAGTGATCTGGTTTTCTTCTCTCATTTTAAAGAATCTTATTAACCAATTGTTTTCATAAAACCAGCTCCCACTTTTATTTATTAATTCAATGATTTTCTTACATTTAATTTTACTAATCTCACCTTTACTTTTCAGGATTTCCAGTTTGGTGTTTAATTGGGGATTTTTAATTTGTTCATTTTCTAATTTTTTAAATTGCACGCCCAATTCACTAATCTGTTCTTTCTCTATTTTATTGATGTAAGCATTTAAAGATGTAAATTTTCTTCTGATTGCCACTTTTGCTATATCCCATAAGTTTTGGTGTGTTGTCTCATTATTATCATTCTCTCTAATAAAACTATTTATGATTTCTTTGGCTTTTTCTTTGACTCACTCATTGTTTAAGATTTTGAGGTTAGCTTATTTGGTTTCCAATTTCAGTCAGTATTTTATTGTCCTTTATTAAATATAATTTTATTGCATTAAAATCTGAAAAGGAAGCATTTTATTTCTTCTTTTCAGCATTTGACTATAAGGTTTTTATGTCTCAATATATGGTTAATTTTTGTAAAGGTGCCATGTACCACTGAGAAAAAGGGGGATATTCTTTTCTATTCCCATTCAAATCTCTCCAGATGGCTATCATATTTAGCTTATTTAAGATTCTATTCCTCTCCTTGACTTTTTTCTTGTTTATTTTTTGATTATATTAATCTAGTTTTGAGAGGGGAAGTTTGAAGTCCCACAGTATTCTGGTTTTGCTGCCTATTTCTACCTGTACCTTTTCCTTTATAAATTTGGATGCTATGGCATTTGGTGCATGTATGTTTAGAATTAATATTACTTTATTATCTATGGTACCTTCTAACATAATGCAGTTTCCCTGCTTATTTTTTTAATTAAAAATATTTTAGCTTTAACTTCGTCTGAGAACATGATTGCTACTCCTTCTTTTTCTACATTAGCTGAAGCATAATAAATTCTAACCCAGCCATCCTATTTTTACTCTATGTATGTCTCTCATTTTTAAATGTTTTCTTCTAAACAACATATTGTTGGGTTCTAGTTTTTAATCCATTCTGCTATCCATGTCCATTTTATGAATGAGTTCATTCCATTCACGTACAAAGTTATAATTACTAGTTGTATATTTCCCTCCTTCCAATTTTTCCTCATTGTTTTTCTGTCTTTCTCTGTGTGTCTCTGTCTCTCTCTCCCCCTTCCCCCACCTCTCTCTCTCTCTCTCTCTCTCTCTCTCTCTCTCTCTCTCTCTCTCCCTGCAGAACTTTTGATTACTTCTGACGACTGCTTCCCAATCCACACAACCTTCTAAGAGTCCTTCCCTTGTCCTATCCCCATGCTGTACTATTTTTCTGTAAGCTAAGGAGATTTTTGTATGCAATTAGATGTATACGTTATTCCCTCTTTAACCTAAATCTGATGAGAATAAGGTTGCTGCACTGCCTGCCCTCCACTCAATTCTCCCCTGCACTGCAAAAGTTCTTTCATTTATGCCTCTTTTATATGAGACGTTTTGTTCCATTTCACCTCTATCTGCCAAATTTTATCATTAGAATCATCTCATAATAATCAAGTGGCAGCCAGGTGGTGCAGTGACTAGAGCACCAAGCCTGGAGTCAGAAAGATCTGGGTTCAAATCTGGCCTCAAACACTTACTAGATATGTGACCCTGGGCAAGTCACTTAACCCTGTTTGCCTCAGTTTCCTCATCTATAAAATGATCTTTAGAAGGAAATGGCAAACCAGTCCAGTATCTTTGACAAGAAAACTCCAAAAGAGATCATGAAGAGTGAGACATAAGTGAAATGACTGAACAACAGCAAATATCATAATCAACTCAAGCCCAAGCCCTCTATCTACATGGATTCTCTCTAACTACCCTAATAATTATAACATTCTTAAGAGTTCCAGATATTATTTTCTCATGTAAGAATTAAACAATTTAATCTTATTAAATCCCTTACAATTAGCCTTTCATGTTTACCTTCTTATTTTTCTCCCGATTCTTGTATTTGAAAGTCAAATTTTCTGTTCAGTGCTGGTCTTTTCCTCAAGAATGTTTGACAGTCCTTTAATTCATTAAATATTCATTTTTCCCTTGCAGGATTGCACTCAGCTTTTCTGCATAGGTTATTCTTGGTTGCGAAATCATGTCTTTTGCTCTTTGAGGTATCATATTCCATAATCTTCAGTCTTTTAGTGTAGAAACTGCTAAATCTTGTGTTATCCTGATTGTAGCTCCACAGTGTTTGAATTGTTTCTTTCTAGTTACTTGTAATACTTTTTCTTTGACTTAAGAGCTTAGAAACTTATCTATAATGTTACTGTGAGTTTTCATTTTAAGATCTCTTCCAGGCAGTGATTGGTGGATTTTTTTTCAATTACTATTTTAACTTTTAGTTCTAAAACTTCAGGGCAATTTTCATTATTTTCTTG
The DNA here is from genome assembly GCF_011100635.1 of Trichosurus vulpecula. NCBI lineage: Eukaryota > Metazoa > Chordata > Mammalia > Diprotodontia > Phalangeridae > Trichosurus > Trichosurus vulpecula. Next base: position 50,701,910 of record NC_050579.1, read on the forward strand.
AAGTATAATATCTAGACTGTTTTTTTAAATTATGACTTTCAGGTAGTCTGATAATTTTTAATATGATTTCTTCTGTTTTCTAGGTCAGTTATTTTTCTAATGAGACATTTCTTGTTCTATTTTTTTATTCTTTTGATTTTGTTTTATTATTTCTTGATGTCTTATAAAGTCATTAGTTTCCCCATGCCCATTCTAATTTTTAAGGAGTTATTTTCCTCGGTAAGTTTTTGGATATCTTTTTCCATTTGTTCATAATTTTCTTTCATGACTCATTTATTTTCCTGATTTTTCCTCTACCTCTCTTATTTGATTTTTAAAGTCCTTTCTAAGCTCTTCTAAGCATTTGGGGGGAGAGGACTTGTGACCATTTTACATTTTTCTCCGAACCTTTTCAAGTAGCTGTTTTGACTTCATTGTCTTTTTCTGAGTTTGAACTTTGATCTTCTCTATCACCATAGGTACTATCCATGGTCAGGTTCTTTTCTGTTGTTTACTCATTTTTGGCCTATTTTTTAGCTGTTAACTTTACATTAGGATCGGGCTCTGTTCTCAGGATGTGGTGGATAATGTCCCAGGCTTCAGGTATTTTATTTGTTTCACGGACCCCTTTGGCAATCTGGTAAAGCTTATGGACCTCCTTTCTCAGAATCATGTTTTGTTTTGTTTTTAAACACATACTTGAAAGAAATGCTAAATTTAAGTAGATGTAAGTAAAAATAAAAATGTAGGGGTTTTTTTTCTCTCCAAGTTCATTGAACCCTCTGAAATCTATCCATGGACCCCAGATTAAGAACTCCTGATCTAAATTTTAAGTTTTAGAGTAATTGTGGACCTGAATTCTTAAGACTGAGTTCCCTTCACCAGCGAAGTCACAGGTCTTGTGTAATAATATCATTATAATAATTACTAATATTGTCAAATAATAATTAATAATAAATTATAACCAATAAGTATATATTTCTTGCAAATCATGTTCTTCCTGATATTTCTCTTTACTGTATTCAACATCTTTGTTTGTGGCTGAAGTTTAAGTTTTTTCAATAAAATATTTATTAAGCTCCTACTGTATGCAAACCATTGTATAATGTTCCATGGGGGATATAATAATAATAACTAACATTTATATAGTACCTACCACATGCCAGGCACTGTGTTAAGTGCTTTGTGAATATTACTTCATTTGAGCCTTACAGAAATCCTGGTAGATAGGTAGTATTATTATCCCCATTTTACAGATGAAGTAGTTGAGGCAGACAGCATTGAAGTTACTTGCCCAGAGTCACACATACAGTAAGTATCTGAGGCTGGATTTGAACCCACATCTTCCTGACTTCAGACCCAGCACTCTATCTACTGAACCACCAAGCTGATAATAAGTATATATATATATATATATATATATATATATATATATATATATATATATATATATAAAATAACTGTTCTTCCCCTCAAGGATCTTACCAGCTAGTAATATTCTCTCTCATCAGACTACCTAAAAGTCCAGGACAAGTTGTCTTCCCATTTGTGTACAGCAGTTTTTGACCTTTCTGTTTAAGAGATATTGTTGACAGTGATGATTTCTATTCCAGACTCCCAATGACAAAAGGAAAACTTAGAGTGCTAATGTCTTCCCTAATACTGGGATGACATAAGGTTAGAATTTTCATGGTGACACGCAAGCAGCTTTCTTTCATGGGTTGCACAGATGGATTCTGGTCTGTCCTGGTGAAAGGAGGACCCACATCAGGGAGATCACAGGCCCATCCAAGGACCAAGGAATGCATGCGACTGTATTTATTAAGGACTTTCTTTCAAGGACCAAAAGTATTGTTGAAAGATGCCAGTTAGCAGATTTGTTTCCTTATTGAAGAGAAAGTTATTTTACAAATTAACTGTCCTTCACATAAATAATGGGCCTTTTATGTTATAAAAGATTTTTAGTGTGTTTTGTCTTGGTTCAGATTAAGCCTTCCCCACAAGACTTATTACACTATACTTTGATAACTTAGAAAGATCTGTGATTTCATCCATGCTGGTATTCATCAAACTGACACAAATTTTAAGCTTCTCTACAACTTTTCATTGTTGTGGAAAAGACCATATCTCTCATGCTTATAGACATATGAGCAGCAGAAGCTTTATTCAGTAACCTTAAGACACGCATAGCTGTGGGAAGTGGTCACAGTGAGTTTGGGTGTAAAAAAGCAGAAAGATATTCAGGATTCCTGTTCTGTATGTAATGGAAGCCAGTTTCTAACATGGAGGGAACCATTCATGTCAAGAGAGATTCAGGGATTTCTTTCTTTTCTCCTCTTCTCATCATTGTGGGTAATTCTTATCTATGTTCTTCTATAATTCTTCCATCAAAGATCTACCCAACATGTTGGAGCCCTCCCTGCTTGCTCTTCTAGTATCTCATCAATACACTCAGACAAGTTGAGAGAGAATGTGGTTTAACAAAAAGAGCTCTGGATTTCTGGACCTTTCCTGGACCTCAGTTTCAAAATAAGAAGACTGAGAATCCAGTCAGAATCCTTGGACTATATCTCTCCAGTCCCTTCCACTATGAATGTAGCCAATGATCTTAGACTTAGAGTACAAATTCATTTGCTAACACTGTTGAGGAAGAATGATGGAAAAAAATCATAAACAATATTTTCTCACTTAAAAACCAAAAAAAAATGCTTTTGAGGAAAAAAAAATGAGCCAGAGGAAAGTTTTGCATGAGATCCATCTAAAACAGATTATCTGAGAGCATGTTAGAAGATTAGGAAAGGACAGCAATAAACAGTTACAAAGTGGAACAAATGTGTCGACACTTTTACAATGATGTGTTCTTGCAGGCAACAGTGAATGGGCTGCTAAATTTGAACCCTTCCTGCTCTGTACCTGACATGCTGTGTGAAGATACAGTAATGGCATACAGGAAGAGGAAGGCAGAAAGAATGTTTTGTACCCAACCGAGCACTTTCAGAATTAATCCATAAAGTCATTATAATGCATTCTATATCAGCTTTCAAGATATTTCAAAGAGGAGATAAGACTGACTTGATGAAGAATTGGAGGCCTTGCCCCAGGCCTGCATAGACCAACCCATCTTGCCTGTTAGCCAGAACCTGGAATTTGCCACCTGCTCTGATGATCCTCCTCCTCTGCCGCTGCCCCACCAATGCAGAACCAAAGGCCCTCTAGATCTCCCTCCCCCACACTGGAGCGAGCCCCAGGGCAGAACTGACCTAGCTGAGAAGAGGAGGGTGAGTGCCCCAAGTATATCCCATCCTGCTATAAGGGTCCAGGGCCCAAGACTCAAGGTTAGGGACTCACCATCTGTTACATGTTTCTCAGGAATCCATAGTCACATTAACATTAAGATTGCTAGATGGAAGAGTGTTGGAATATACTACCACATGACTCCACTCAGAGTACTCATGATTCCAAGTCATGGACAGCTTAGCCTGAATCGCCCTTTCTGGCCACCTCTTCCCACTTTCCTCCTACCCATCCATGTTAGCCTTAACCCTCTTATGCCTCTGGAAAGTTCCATTCAAGGGTTAACAAACTGTCCTTTATATTAGACCTGTAGTCTGCCTTAACTTTTGTACATGCTATTCCCCCAATATAATATAAGCTTTCTGGGGGTAGAGATGGTTTTATTTTTTTGTTTGTTTGTGTAGCTTCAGTATCTATCACATTGCTTATGACATAGTAGGTACTTAACAAAAAGAAAATTTCAAAAAAAAGGAAAATATCATCAATGGTGTTTTATTCAAAAAAGACTGAAATGACCTTAGAAATTATTGACCAATATTCCTGCTTTTTTCCCCTATAAAATCTTTATGAGAACTGTCTTTATATGTCAAATATATCCCCATTGAAAAGAAGAGAAGAGAAAAAAGTCAGAATGTTGCAGCTGATTTTCTACAGTATATTTATGGTCACACAACTGGCTAAAATGTGTAACAGATATCTGCTTCAGAAAGAGAGGTTTTAAAGATTTTGACTTAGTAGAGCCCATGGCAACTTTAGAGGTTCTCATAAAATGTCTCTCTTATACGTATTTCAAAAGTATATAGTTTTTAAAAAGTCCAGAGTGATAACAATGTTCAGCATTCCAACGAGCATCGATGTCAATTGAGATGTTACACAAGAAGCCATGTTTTTGCCAGTAGTGTATGCCAGTGTCCTGGAAAATGACCCAAGCAAAAGAGGACTTCAAGCTGATGGCAAGGTTTTCCAGATGTTCCCATTCACAGATGACATCATACTAATTGCATCTTATCCCTGGAGTACTACAAAGCAGCTCCACGAAACCACATTAATACTAAAGAGATTAGTCTAACCATACATGCTGGAAAAACAAAGTGGATAAAAAAATGTATATTGCCCAGATTATGACACACAGCTGGGTGGGCAGTGTGTTAAATAATCTTCCAATGTGTGTATCTTGGACAACTGATGCAAATACATAATGTATTAGGCTAAGAATGGAGTAGGAGGCAGCAATAGAACAGGATTACATTTGGAAAACTGCCCAGGGCTTTCAATGGCTCCAGATGGCTCATTACAGGAAACATCCATCTCTTTAACACCAGTATTCTCTTGGTAACATTCTACTCTATGTCTACCAATCCTAGGACATTCCTTGAGAGACATTACTAATGAGATCACTTTGTTCAAAAATCCACAGAGTGTAACATCAAGCAATGTGTAGGGTGAATAATTCAAATTGAATTAATATTAATTCATAAGAAGTGAAAGTACAGATAACCCAAAGAGCAGTATCCAAATAGATGATATCATGTGACCAGTGACCACTTAGTAGTAGTTTAAGAAATAGCTAAAACAGGTCTGATCTCACTACCACACAAAATAGTTAATATACTAGTAGAAGAGTGAAGATTAATAACTATGCTCATGAGTATCGTTGACCACAATTAGAGAAGACAGAGTAGTATGACAGAAAAAGCAACAAACTTGTTTCAATTTCTGTAACCTCCAGTTACTAATCTGTGTACCTGAGACAGGTAATTTAATTGCTCTGATCCCCACCCTTTATCTTTAAAATGGGGAAATGGCTCCGCTCTCCACCGAGAGAGGCAGAGAGTAGTGATGAGGTGGAGTGCCAAGGCTGATGAGACCTTACAGGATGTTGGGTTTATCCCAATAATGAGTTTCTTGGGGCATGATGGAGAAGTCAGTTAGAGAAGACCCAAAGTAGTGCAGTCATTACAGTAATAAAAACTCGGGTTCTCCTGATTCCATAACCAGCACTTTTATCCACTTGTACCACCAGCTGCCCAGGCTAAGAACTCTAGTATTGTTTAGATCTATACAGAATTTCTAACTTTTATCACTCCTGCAGCATATGTTGACATATAATCTGCAATTATCTTCTGGGGGACATTTCTATCAGTAAATCAAAAAGCATTTATTGGGGGTCAACTATTTGCCAGACACTGCACTAAGTACCGAGGATACAAACACGTAAATAAGATAATCCCTTCCTTCAAGGAGCTGACATTCTACATGGACAGATAACATGTTCATATATAAGTATATACAGAATATGGGATAGGTATTGGACCAATGATTTCATCGGTAGAGAGAAGGCTCAGGTGAGAAAACTCCTTCCACCAATGTAGAATGGCACCTCCTCTGCCACTTAAAGTCTTAGAAAGTTATTTAGAGCCCTGAGAGGTTAAATCCACCCATCAATCAATCAATACACATTTATTAAGCACCTGTTGTGTGCCAGGCATCACGTTAAGCACAGAGTTCATTCAGCCAGCATGTGTCAGAGGTGAGACTTGGACCTTGGTCTTCCTGGATGGCCATCCATCATACCATGCAGATTCCCCTGCATCAAAATAAACACAAGCTATTTTTAGAGTGAGGCATTTGCCGTCTAGGAAAATCAAGAATAGCTTCATGTAGAAGGTGGTACCTGAACTAAAGTTTAAAGAAAATTAGGGATTCTAAGAGGTAGCAATGAGGAGGGAGTATATTTTGGGGGCACTGCCTATGCAAAAGCATAGCAACTGGAGATGGAATGTCATGTATGAAGAACAGCTATTTGGCTTATGGTCAACATGAATATTGCAATTCAACATTTCCAAGTAATCCATGAAATAATGTTTCTAACTCTCTTATTTCTGAAAGCTCATAAGCCAACCCTTTAATTTGGCTGCGACTTTTTATTTCTTCTGATTTCACAGTACAGATAGTTTGTCAATATGGATATATTGACTTCCTCCAAAAGTACATCAATATGTTTGCCACTGGACAGAGATCTCACATTTAGAGCACCTGTCATTAAACTAATGTTTGTTGTTATTCATTTGTTTCAATTGTATCTGACTCTTCGAGATCCCATTTGGAGTTTTCTTGGCAGAGATACTGGAATGATTTGCCATTTCCCTCTCCAGTTCATTTCACAGATGAAGAAACTGAGGCAAACAGGGTTAAGTGAGCTGCCCAGGGTCACACAGCTAGTAAGGATCTGAGGCCAGATCTGAACTCAGGTCTTCCTGACTCCAGGCCTGGGACTCTAACCACTGTGCCACCTACCTAACCAAAACTAATGTTTAGCAGATTTAAAAACCATGCAATCCTTAGTATGCACTACTTGCTTTTCCAGCACTATCTTTGAGGAAGCAAAAGGGGCTGCATGGAACGAGGGGCCAATTTTTATTATTCTTGGGTTCCATAGATTGCCAAGGCACCTAAAGCCTTGCAAAGTACTTTACATATATCATCTCGTTTGATCCTCACAACACCTTTGAGGGAGGGGCTATTATTATCACCCTTTTACAGATGAGGAAACTGAGTCAGAGAGAGGTTAGGACTTCCCCAGGATCCCATAGTAAGTAAGTTTCCAAGGTGGCATTTAGAACTCGGGTCCTCCTGACTCCAAGACCCTCCTCGCTCTTATCAACTGAGCTAGCCAAGTGGAACAGTTAGGAGGCTCTCCCTTCAGGAGACTCTTCATCCTTCTAGGAGTGCTCACGGTTTGGCAAATCTAGGGCTCATTTCCCTTCACACTGTCTAACTTGTCCCTCTCTTCCCATTAGCCTGTTAAATCCAGTCACAGGGCTTGACCCACTTTGAGTAAATGTGGTCCCTTTAGCCACGGGCTTTTTGTTAACTAAGCTGTGTGAATAAATGAGATCATGCAAGTTTTGTAAACCTTGAATCACCCCTATAATTGTGAACTGTTAACATTATTCACGTTGGTGCTTTTGACCAACCCTCTTTAATAGGTTATTACATTCTCTGCCTCAGGAATCGCTTCTTATCAAACTGAAATCTAAACTCATAGGATCACACGTTTCAAGCTAGAAACAACCTCTGAGATCGTTGAGCTGAGTCCCGTCTCTCCCTCAGTGTTAGAGATGAAATACCGACTCTCCCACTCTCCCACAGCTAGTCAGTAACTGAGGCATAATTGGAATCCGGGACTTGCTGACTCCAAAGCCACCACAGCATGCTGCCCCAGTAACTCAAATAAAGGTTACATAGGCAGAGAGGATCCACTTCTAGGTATACATCCCAAAGTGGAAAGAGTGAAGAGGTGATAATTTTGCCAGACCTGGTGTATGTCCAGTTTTCTCCCAAACCATTCCCTGTTAGAGGTTTTGCTCAGTCTTTAGGCATTTGAAAACAATCTCTCCTTGGAGGCTTGGTAGGTCAAGAAACTGTAGCTGCGGACAAACGTTTATTTCACTGTTCTCCCTTATTCCTTATGGAGAACGTGAGTAAGCCCAAGCTTTGTTTTTTGTTTTTGTTTTTTTCCCCCCAGTTCTGGGCCTTTCAAAGCACAGTGCTGCCACCTGGCGCACCCCTCAAGGGTTGCGCCTTCAGAGAATCTTGGAATCTAAATTCTAAGAGAACAGAGCAAAAATATACCAGACAATATATTAAACGAACCACCCACCTTTTGCTTGAAGACCTCCAGAGATGGGTATCCCACTGCAACTCAAAGTGCCTTACTCCACTTTTGGATAAAAAGTACTATCTTCTGGAGTGAAGGTGGAGAAGGTGATGACAGATCACTCCAGTATCTTGGTCCAAAAAAAACCCAAATGGAGTCACGAAAAATTGGACGCTACCGAAAAAAGACTGAACAACACCACTTTTCTGAAGGTCCCTCAAGTTATATCTTTCTGTGTTTCTTAGGAGTCTAATAATGTCATTATTTTATAGCAAAAGTTCTTAATCGTTTTTGGATCATAGAGCCCTTTGTCAGCCTGATGAAGTCTATACATGGGCACCTTCTCAGTATAATGTTTTTAAATGCATAAAATAAAATACATAAAATTACAAGGGAAGCCTATTATACTGAAATGTGGTTATCAAAATATTTTCTTTTTAATAACTCCATGTACCCAGCTTTAAAACCTCTGTTGGAGGTTGTCTAGACCAGAGGCAGCAACACTCCCCAGTGCAGTCTGCACCAAATTAAAATGTAATTGGGAAATATTTAACAAAATAAATACAATACAACAAAGATAATATTACATTTTAAAACCAAGTCAGCATGCAGCCCAGAGAGATCCTTCTGGATGGTTTTGTGGCCCTTGTTTCCAGTTGAATTTGGCATCACTAATCTAGACCAACCCAAGATATTCTACAAAATGGGCCTGAATGGGGTCAAGAGAGTTGGAGGCCTTCCCTGAGAATTCCTGAGGGAGTGGAAGCTACTACAGCCGTGGCTGCAACTGAAATACACTTAATCTGAGGTCTCCAACAGTAGGAGGCAGAGGATAGGGGAATCAATTGAAAAGCTGGGGAAGGGGGAGGATAAAAAAGGGGGAGGAGTAAAGAAAGTATAACAACAATAGCTCCCATAGCAGGCATCTACAACAAAGTTGGGAATCCAGTGGTAATGGAATCATTGAGAACCATTTGTATAAATTGGTATCAGGGCATTCGACATAATCAATTTATAGATGTAAATGGTACATCCTTCCTCTTAGAGTAAGTTCTTTGAAGATAAGGACTGATAGTTTTTCATTTCTGCATACCCAGCATCTAGCAGAATTCCTGGCTCATTTTGCTTACTGAATGTTTATTGAATTGACTTGTAGAGAGCAAAGTTGGAAGGGTTTGAAGTAATCTGCCCCAAAGCACAATAGGGTAACTTCAAACCAGGGATTTTTTTAAAACATGCCAATCATTTAGCAAACATTTATTAAGTACCTACTAAGGACTAGGAACTATGTACAACCTGGAATAATCAGTTTCTATTTCCTACATCTTCATACCAGTTATTACCACAAGACACTAGAAATGAGCAATTGATTTGAGCTATTCCACTCCAGTTCTGTTTACCTGATGTGCCCCATAACAGTTGAAACTCTTCCATTTTCCTATCACTATCCAAATTTCCTTTCTGGTAGTGAATTAAGTAGTAATTTTCATTAAATTCGATGGTGTTAATGACAGAGCTTGTAAAGATCTATGTGTGTGTTTCTCTCTCTCTCTCTCTCTCTCTCTCTATCTCTCTCTCTCCAGTATTATCTCCCCTCTATCACTTACCCTTCATAATAAGAACTCACCTTTGTAAAACTCTTTATAGTTATGAGGCCCTTCCTTTACACTATCCCATTTGGTCCTCACAGTAAGCCTGTTTCTATTTACAGATGATCAAGTTGAAGCTTATAAAGGTAAGAAGCCTCTACTAAGGTCCTACCACTAGAAAGTGACAGACCTGAGGCTTGAATGAGCTCTTTTGACTCAGAGGTTATGAGGTGGTCCACTATACCAGATTGCCTCCTTCACTGTGACATGAAAAGAAAATTTTGTCTCTCTTTTCCTCTCTCTATCTGTCCTTTCCACCAATCACAATAATGAATCAGATATAGAGGAAAAGGGAGGATAGTAAGAGAGATAAGAATTTGTTGCAATGGAATTGAGTTTAAAAATCAACATTTTCAAATTTTGTCATTGCCAAAAATCATGTGCATAGATTGTAGGACCTGATAACCAATAAACAAATTTTCCATAATGAATGAAATAAAAATTAATTATTTTAGTCCAGTTGAGGAAGGGGGGGAAGTGTCATAAATGAATACAAATACATTTCTTCCTCTGAGCTGCAAACTAGGTTGTTGGTATTGTATGCATATGTAAATACAGAGAAACACATTTCCTCCTCTAAGTAGTATGATGGTAGTATTTCTGTATTGTTGTTGTTATCCTCTTGTTGCTGTTATCTGGTGGTAGTTGTTGGGGGTGGGTTGGGCTAGAGATTCTGGAGCCCAGAGGTTGTATTTAAATGACTGGGATGATAGATGAAATAGAGAGCCATAAGGGGATTCGAAGGGTCACTTCTACTTGACAGTGAGACAGAATCTCAGGTCGAGTCTTTTCTCCCCACCTACACCCAAGTTCATTCTTCAAAGTAGCCATTCACTGAACAAGAACCAGAGAAAACCTTTGTAAGAGCTTGTTCATTACATGAGGTTTATTCTAAACAGATCAACCTTTCTTATATATTTATAATGGTCCTTGCTGAAATGAGATTGTATTTTATGAGAATCATAGAATTTTAGAACTGGAAAGGAAATGAGAGGTTATCTAGTCCAGTCCAGCATTTTACAGAAGAAGAAAGTCAGGTCCATAGAGGTTAAGGGATAATGGCATAGAGCTGATGAGCTAACACTTAGGTTTTCTTTGTGTAAAGACAGCAGGGTGTGTCCCTGACTCATAGAAGTATTTATTTCATACATTGGCTCTAAGAGAAGGATATTTGAGTAATTGTTTGGGATACTTAATACTTAATACTTAAAAGCCATCAGATAGCACTCTACCCCCTACGCTACCATCTCAAGTAACTGCACAGGTGCAAACAGGACCTAGCAGCTATAAATATTGAGTCCCTTTTCAGTCTCTCTTTATGCACACAGACAGGACCTCCATGGTCCCACTGTATTCCAGCTTTTCATATTAATGGCTCCTTGGATTCTTGTTTAATCCAAATATATGATTTAATCCTATAAAAATTACAGTTCACTTGGATCATGATCACCAGCATCCCACAAGGTCTTAATGCCTTTCACAACTTAAGTGAATCGAAAGGAGTATTCATTCAAATATGGATTAAATTATATTTGCAAAGTAAAATTGAAAGTGAAAAGCATAGCATTAAAACCAATCAAGGAGCATAAATTCAGAGCTAGAAGGGGTCTGAGAGGCCACGCAGTCTAATGCCCTCAGTTACAGATGAGGAAACTGAGGCACAGAGTGGTTAAGTGTCTAGGGTCACACATATAACCTAAGTCATTCTGACTCTTAGCTTATCCATTGTGCCATGTCAGAGTTATTTGTATTGGTCTGAATTTTCCAAGTTCCATTCTTCCACCCTCTTTTGCTGTGCACTATGTACTTCATCCCAAAATAAATGCTTGGTCCCATAATCACAAGAGGGATGGGAAATGGGGAAAGAGAACTTTGTCTCACCTCTGTTCCATAAACTCCATCTCATTGCATTCCCAAGAAAGATTATTGATACCAGCTCCTATCATGACAGCATTCACAACCTGACTTCCATAGTTTGGTCACTGGAGGTTCAGAGATTACACACCATCTCTAGCACCTTCTCTCAGTGGTTGCCACTGCATTCCCACCTGGGAATCCATGTCCCCAGCTCTGTCCACAACCACTTAACATTCTGCAGTCTGCCTTCCCAATGGCCTCTGAACTCTCTTCTTTGGGGTTTATACTGGACCTTGTCAGAGGTGATCGCACCCAAGAGAACAACACCCTCCATAAACTCAATGCATACTGTGGCCCCAGTCCTTTAGGAAGACCCTTTTTTTGTGAATAGGAAATTAGATATTATGTTTTATTAAGATAATTATATTTCATTTATTATTTATTTTATTTGTAAGAAGGAAGAACAGGCAGTATGGTATGCTAGAAAGAGCAGTGGAAGAGATCAAAGAAGAGCTGGGTTCAAATCCTGCCTTTAACAGTTAACTCTTCCACCGGGCAAGTCATCCAATCCATCTAAACCCTTGATCTTCACTTGTAAAATGGGAATTAGGATAACAGAACCCACTTCACAGGGCCGATGTGAGGTTCAAATAAAATAACAAATGCAGAGCATTTGGCAAACCTTAAGATGCTCTCTAAATGTCAGCTATTGCATCTGATGGATTGAATTTGGGTTCCGTGGTTTCAAGGAGCTTCCATGACTAACGTATTTAACATATCGAAATGTAAAATTTAGCCCGGCTTGTGTTTGTGACGTGTGAAAAAATATTTATTCACTAATAACACGTCGTTCTAGGATATAATTCCAGAAAACTGTTCAAAGTGCCTGAATTAAATCTTTATTAGGAAGTGTCCTCTGCCGGTTGGGAGAGCTGAGATGTTTGGCCCGATTCTGCCCCCTTGTGGCTGTTTCAAATCACAATTATTTGTTTCACCATATGCTTCTTGGTCAGCCCTGTGCATTTCAGATAGAGCCTGCCTGGGTATAGCATCATAGAACTTAGAGGCCATCTAACACAACTCCATCATTTTACAAATGAGGAAACTGAGGCCCAGAGATGGAAAGTCATTTGGTTGAGGCTGCATAGATAATGAGTTTAGACCCAGGATCTCTGATTCCAACCTAATCGCTCACCCATCAGGGCACGTTAGACTATCTTGTAGATAAAAGTGGCTTCTGTTAGGAGAGTGTAACCTTCAGAGCAAGACTGGACGCAGAGAGTGAAGAATCAGGGGATTAATGTGTAATCTGGTGGCTTATTGCCTTGGTCCCACAAGCTTTCTCCTGATCCCTTACTGCCATGGCCTTGTATCCTTCAAGGCTTAAAATCTTGACTGCTTCCATATTAAGGCCCCTAACTAATGGATAGAAAAATGGTCCTGGAGTCAGGAAGCTCTGAGTTCAAATCCAGCCACAGACACTTGTGCGGCCTTGGGAGTGTCATTTAATCTCTGCCTCAATTTCCTCGTCTGTATAATAGGTTTAATAATAGCACCTACCTCCCAGAGTAGCTGTGAGATATTAAATTAGTTAATATTTGGAAAGTCTTTTATAAACTTTAAGGTTCCATACAAACACTACCATTATTCCTCCTCCTCTTGTTATTATTGGCATTATTATTATTAACAAGAAGTTATAGTTCCATTGGAACTCTGCACAGGATATCTTCTACAGCAGTGGAAGACATCTTTCATAAACATGTATCTTCCCATTTAATATTCTTCTGAAAGTGTGGCCTTGGTTCCCGAAGAGAATTCCTCGGTAAGTTTGGTGGTGGTGGTAATGGTTGTAAAATGTAACCCAGCATTAGATCTCACCAATAATATTACTAATACCCAGAGGAGGTTAAACTGAATGATAAAGGACCCATGATTACACTCTTGTGAGAACTGGTTGAAGGAAATGGGAGTGTTTAGCCCAGAGAAGAAAGGTCTCAGCAGAGACAGATAACTATCTTCAAATGTTTGAAGGCTCACCATATGGAAGAAATTGTTGATTTATAGGGGTGTCAGACTCAAATCTCTATGGGTCACATAGAGATTTAGAAAACCACAAATTAATATTATCTATGTTGTATTACATTTTTATTCATTTCGTTAACATTTCAACCTCTCCTGATTACATTTTAATCTGGTTCAGCCCATGCTTGGGAGTTTTGTGAATTGCGAGTTTGATACCTCTGTTCTAGAAGTAGTAGAAAAAACAAAGAAAGAAAAAAAAATAAATCTAAGTTGGATATCAGGGAAAAACACCCTAATAATGATAACCTTCCAAACTAGGCTGGGTTGATTCAGGAACCCATACACATCCTCCTCAGTGGAGGCTTTTGAGTAGAAGCTAGCTGATGTCACTCACTGAATATCCTATTTCAAATATGGACTGCATTGGATAACTTATGCAGTCCCTTATATCCTTGAGGTAAGTGACTCAGTGGCTCCAAATAGTGTTCTTCCCACAGCACCAAGCTACTATACTCAGGGATGGAAAGGATTTTTCAGTTGTTGCTCATTTGTTTCAGTCATGTCCAATTCTTCATGGCCCCATCTGGAGTTTTCTTGGCAAAGACACTGGAGTGGTTTGTCATTTCCTTCTCCAGTTCATTTTACAGGTGAGGAAATGGAGGCAAAAAATAATTAAGTGACTTGCGCAGGGTCACATAGCTAGGAAGGATCTGAGGCCAGATTTGAACTCTCCAGGATGAGTGAGTCTTCATGACCCCAGATCCAGGGTGCCCCCTAGCAGCCCCTGGAAAGGATTTTAGAGATCATCTCCAACCCTCTCATTATATAGATGAGAAAATTAAGGCCCAAAAAGGAGTAAGGCCTGTGTCAGGTTTCCACAGCCAGTAAGTGTCTGAGGCTGAATCTGAACCCAGGTCTTCTTAACTCCGCCTTGTATATACCATGCCATGCTTTTGTCCCACTCATAAAAGGCAGACCTGGAATCTGACTCAATTCAGGGCTTTCCCCACACCCCTCCCCAGCCTCCTCTTTCTACATTAGAGGCAAGACCACCTGGCAAGGCAATGACAAAGTCTTCCTTTTCAGGCTGACTGGAAGGGCTGCATAAACTTCGTGGTTGGCAACCGGATTGAGGATGATCTTCTTATTAATGCCCTTGCTCTTGCCATCAACATGCCCCAGAGGAAGCTCTTCAGCCTGGTGTCGTGGGATAACATCCTTAGTCAGGTATTTGCAGTTCTCTGTTACCAAACTCATTCAAGGTTAGATTATCTCCCTATGAGAAAGAGATTCTTAAGTGATGTATACACTTTAGATAATAGTTTCAATAGAGCATTGAAACCAGGAAAAAATAAAAATAGGATGGGCTGTCTCTTGAGAAAGTGAGCTTTGTCTCGCTGTTCATTTTTAAGCCCAGGCTTGTCAAGGATGTTGTAGATGGGCCAGGAGAGGCATAGGGAGGGAAGTGGCCCTTGGAAGTCTCCTCCTCTCTCTTCCTCCTCCTTCTCCTCTCTCTTCCTCTTCCTCTCTCTCCCCCTCTTCTCTCTTCCTCCTCCCTTCTCCCCTTCCTCCTTCTAAGATAAAATCAAGAGTAGATTAGAATAGCATTTATTCATTGGAGGGATATTATGTCACTCAACCATTTGTTGAAACACTTGCCATGTGCCAGGTACTGACACAAAGAAAAGCAAAAACAAAGTTCCTGCCCTCAAGGAGCTTATATTCCAATGAGGGAGGAAGCATGCAAACACTAAAGTACATACAAGATACAGACAGTGTAAATGGAAGGTGATTCAAGAGAGAAAGGGGGAGGGAAGAGAGGAGGAAAGACATTGGGAGGGACAGGGAAAGACCTCATGCAGAAGGTGGGATTTACGCTGAATTTTAAAAGAAAATAGGGAAACTAAGACACGCATGTGAGGAGAGAGAGCATTCCAGGCATGGAGGACAGTCAGTTTAAAAGTACAGAATTGGTAGATGAAGTAACGTGTGCAAGGAACAAGAAGAAAGCCAGTGTCACTATATTATAGAGTATGTGGAGAAGAGTAAAGTATAAGAATACTAGAAAGATGAAAAAGGACCAGGTTGTAAAGAGGTTTAAAAGATAGATGAGTTTATATTTGATCTTGGAGGTATTAGGGAGCTACTGGGGTTTATGACAGAGAAGGGGAGAAAGGGAGAATGTGTGACATGGTCGGACTATATTTTGGGAAGATCACTTTGGTAGGTGAGTGGAGGATATACTATAAAGGGAAGACACTTTTTATGGATATTACAAATATATTCAACAATTGTTTATTCACCTAATATTTAAGTACCTATTATATTCAAGGCATTATTAGGTCAGGATATTCCACAGCACCTGCTTCAGCTGCCTTCATGGCCATTGGAACAAATTATTCTCATCCACCCATTCTGCCAAGGAAAGTCTTCACATGCTTGGGGTAGACACCCCCCTAACTCACCAACAGGTTTGAGACCCCTTGGTAACCCTCAGCCTGATTTAGCCAAAACAGTTTCCTGGGGGGTGGCCACTGTGCATGCTACAGTTTCTTGGAGCCACAGGTGAGAGTTGGATGGAACAGGTGGACACCAAAAGTGGAAAACATCCCTGAAAACGGCTTGGCAGCCATCACACCAGAGGTACTAGTCTTTCCTGAACACACCCTACACCTCAAGGTGGGAGATCCATTGATCATACAAAAGCTGACTGAAATTTTCTATATTATGTGGCAAGAGGAGGTTATCCCCCAGAAGTACAAGGATACCTCTGTTGTCCATCTCTATAAAGGTAAAGGAAACAGGTTTTCCTGTGACAATCATGGGTGGGTGGTCCTATCAGTCATTGCTGGCAAGATTCTTGCCAGAGTCCTCCTTAATAGGCTGATCCTTCACCTGGAAGATGGTCATCTACCTGAGAGCCAGCATGGCTTCAGAAAGTTGATAAGGTGTTTGCTACCTAACAACTCCAGGAGAAATGCCAGGAGCAGAACAGAGGTCTGTACACAATGTAGATCTGATCAAGGCCTTTGATACTGTTAGTTGTGAGGGCTTATGAAAAATTATATCAAAATTTGGTTGTCAGGAGAAGTTCATCAGCATTGTACATTAATTTCATGATGGCATGCTTGCCTGGGTTCTAATAATGGACAATGCTCTCATGCCTTCCCAGGTCAGGATAGTGGCAAAGAAGCAGAAGACACAATTCTCACCCTCAAGGACCTTATAATCTAGTTCAAGATAAAAGGCAACAAAAATATGAAAATTCTGATACATAACAGTACAAAGTTTTATTTCTTTTTTTAAAACTTCTGGATTATAATAGAAGAGAGATTTCAAGGCAGAATGCAATTAACTGACCAATACATTTTGAAAAACAAAACAAAATATGACTTTAGAAATCCATAGAAGAGAAACATCATAGAGGAGTGTATTGCTGGCATTTCCAGTTCACATAGTGACTTAAAAATTATCTTGACACAAAGTCAGAAACCAGATCCTAGGGCTGAAGATATGAGTAAACAGAAGAACCTGTCAGACACTTAAGGAGTCAACGGAAACACAGAAGAAGAAACCCTTCAACAAAAACAAAGAGGGTCTCAGGAAAAAAAAATAACTTGGCCACAAAAACTCCAAGTCTCAAAGAAATTAATTGAAAGGTAAAAAAATGAAATTATAAGTGAAATGATAATGCTGGTGGTGAAAAAAATTGGAAGGAGAATAAACAGCTTTGAACAGAAGGTGGGAAGAATTATAAGTAAATAACTCCGAAAATTAGAAAGAATCAAAGAGAACTCAACAACTCCAGAAAGAAAGAAAAGAAACAAGAAATAAAATGAAATCAATAGATTAAAAAGAAGAAAATATAAGGAATGTATGATGAAAAACATATCTAGGAGACAGAATTAAAGAATCTTCAGACTCCCTGAAAACCGTGATTAAATAAAAATTCTGGGCACTATATTTAAAGAAATCATAAAAGAAAACTGGCCTGATCTGTTAGAACCAGAAGGAAAAAAATGAGTATAGAATTGAGTTATCACCACTTCCTAAAAGAAACTCCAAACTGAAAGTACCAAAGAAAAACCAGAGCTAACATGTCATTAAAAAAACCCTACAAACATCCAGAAAGGAAGAATAGTCTAGGAACTCTTGGAAGAACCAAGGAACCACAGTAAGAATCAAAACAAGATTTGGTGCAATTAGTTTAAAGGAGAGAAAAATCTTATAATATATTCCAAAAGGCAAATAATAAAGGATTACAGAGTTCTGGATCACGTGACCAAGATAAAGGATTAGACTTTTTTTTCTTAGTCTCTACTTTCAAATATTTTTAAAAAAGATGACATGCTTCACATGCACAGATGAATACAAAAGAAAAGAACACAAGAAGCTCAACAACAAAATAGCCCCATGTATATAAAATCTTAAGAAAATTACTCCTTAAGTGCTCACTCAGCAGCCCTCACCCACCAGTCTTTATGTTACAGCAGGAGATAGAAACCAGCTCATGGACTTGTCCTTTGGGATCAGCTCAGATTTCCTGCTGCTGCATGTATTCTGCTGGTCCACCCCGTCACTGCCTCAGCATCCTTGTTCAACAAGTAGTGAACTTTAACTCAGCCTCCCTCATTAATTGAGGGAAAGCAAGAAACTTCAATCATGCTGTGCTTTGCCCAGAATGGCCATGTATGTTAGGGAACTCCAGGGTGGCAAAACCAGGAACACCATCTCACTGTCCCTAACTCTGCAAAAAGTGGCAGACAATCAATAAGTCCAGCCAAAGAACTAAAGAAAAGGGGTGCGGGGAGGGAGCAGGGGAATATAACAGGCATGGCTACACTTGAGTCTGAAGGACAGACAATGGAATCCAATTAGAATTAACCCTGTCCTCCTAAGACCTACTTGAAGCAAGGAGTAAGGACAGTGAATTCCCCAAAGATGAAGGAGGCTGAGACTGTGTTGTGATCATTCCCCAGGGAAATACCCTCCATCCAAGGGAAGGGAATAAGAAACCCAGGGAAAAGAGTAAAAACAAGGGAAGATTTCAAAAGGAATAGAATTCAACTTAGAATCTGGAGCACAAGCAGGTAAATGAGCCAAAGTAGGTAAAGATACTAAAATTAGAAGCACAATCAACAAAAACTTCCAAAAGATTATAAATTTATTTTTAAAATTGTTTTAGAAAAAGGAAATTGAACCAACATTTGATAAAACACATAACCCAATGGATTCCTAGGAGAGCATTAAACCATAGTAGGGGTTCAAGAATGATTAAAAGAGTGATAATCCTGACTGTAGAAGTTAGGAAGGAGCAAGTGGCAGAATGTATGTCCTACACAGCAGAAATAGCAGAATAAAAAAAAAAAGAAATCCATGGTGGTTACTCTTCCCAAAGAAGTAAGAGAACAATAGATTGTAAATATAAATATACTGAATTGAAAGAAACCATGGAAGAAAAACAAAAGGTTTAAATGTTTAACATTAAGAGAATACATTGTATAAATGAAGGCAAAGCTATTGATTATGAAGACAGGATTCATAAATAAAATCTAAAGATGACAGGCCTCCCACAGGAATATGGCAACTTTTTTTTAAAATCCTGAAAATCATTATTTTTTAAATAATATAAGAAAACTGCCCAGAATTTCTGAATACTAAAACAAAGCAATACTTACTGAGAGAAAACACAGATCACCTGAACAAAGTAAAAAAACAAACCAAAAAAACAAAAAAAGATTATATTTTAAGCTACAAGACACATAGTAGTTTAATGCAGCAATTCCAATTTCAGATCAAAAGTTCTGTAAGTGGCTATGAGAAAGACTTTCTAATATAAAGGAAAGGAAAACTGAGTAACATAATGCTATGGAATTCTACAGAAAGTAAAAATATATTCCAACTCAAAATGACGTGACCTACAAATTTGAGCCTAATCGTCACTGACAAAAGATGAAGAGTTTACTTGACTTGTAAATAATCCAAATAATAGAGTCAAGAGGTAAATAAAAACAGCTACCCAGGACAGAATAATTAAGAAAATAAATTATCCTGTCTCTAGAGACTATTCAAGGAAAAAAAGAGAAAGAAAAAGACTATTATGTGTTTAAAAAAAGAGACCATTAAATGATTTCTTTCTAAAAGTACATAAAAAGACAAAGATAAAAGTATAATTTAAAGAAATTGGAGAGGGAGGAGTAGGCCTAAAGTATCATGGATTAAACTTTATAACATCCCCTTACAGATTAATGCATTCTGTGAGACTAAATTGCTGAATCTAAGTGCAATGGGGGAGAGGGGAGCCAGTGAATAGAAGGGATTATGTGATACACTCTATTCAAGACAAGGGTGAGCAACAAAGGAAAGCTAACTCCTGTAGTTTCTTAGTAAAAAGGGGGACTAGAGGAGGATGGGAGAGAGAGGTGGCCAAAGGAGATATTGAAATGGAAGAAAGAAAAAAAGGATATCTCAAACAAATGAAAGTAAGTTGTGCCACTAAAAAAGAACTCCCATGACATATATTCTGTAATGTTAGAAACCTTACAATGGGTACAATCTACAGGGAACTGGTACACAAGGAGAATAGTTGATTTGAATACCATACCCCTATGGAAAAAATCTTGCTTCAGGAAAAAAGAAAACAAAGTTCTTGGGGCAACTAGCCCTACAAAAGTGGGAGGATATTGACCCAAAGAAGAAACAACATGGACTTTGAGAAAGAGAATTGCCATTGATAATCAAGCAATAAACACTTATTAAGCCTCTACTATATGCCAGGCACTGTGCTAAGCACTGTGAAAAAAGAAATATACTTGAAATGCATGATTTGAAAACCAAGGAAATCTTTGCCATGGAGCAGTACTTCTATCCTCATTACTCCTCCATCAGTTGATAGCTCAGTGGTACAGTGGATAGAGTGTCCAGCCCTAGGTCAGGAAGACACATCTTCCTGAGTTCCTGGGAGACACAGAAAAGAATAAAGCTCAAGAGGAAAAACAGGGAAAGATCTATAAAAGCCGTAACCCAAAAATTGTCCAAAAGAGAAAGCTTAAACTTGGCACTGTAAACTTTAATGCTATGAGGAACTCAAAAAAACCAAAGTAAAAATAAACATAAAAACCATAAATTAACAAATGAAAGTTAAGAATTGACAGAAAGTAAGGAAAATAAATGAATAAAGCAAGTTGAACAAATCCTTCTTGGAAAAATTTGTGGAAAAATAGCCAAAAAAGAAGTTGAAGGGAGGGGAAAAAGGGGAAGGAAGATTTTGAATTAGCCACTTAACTGAGAAGAGAAAAAAAGGAGGAAAGAAGGGCAAGACTAAATATAAGAAAAACTAGAGAAAGAGTTGACAGATGGGAAGAGGAGGGTGTTGAGGGAATAGAAAAGAGAGTCTGTGAGGATAGGATTTCCTTAAAGTAAATTAAGCACAATTAATTGTTAGGGCAGGGCATTGAATTTAAAGAGAAATAGGAAACAAAAAAGATTCCTAATTTTGGGGAAAAAATTAGAAACACAACAGGAGGAAAACATAAACCTAACTTTCGTAACTGTAAATATATTGGATTAAACTGTTCAATAGAGCGAAAAAGAATGCCACATTGGATGAAAAAAAATGAAATGTCACAATTTGTTGTTTAAAAAAAGGCATCTAAATACCAAAGAGATGTATAGAATAAAAATAAGAGGGTGGAACAAAATTTACTATGCATCAGGGAAATCCAAAAAAGCAGAAGTTGCAATCATGTTATCAGACAAAGGAAATGCAAAAATTCTAATATAGACTGAGATAAACAAGGAAATTACATGATATTGTAAGGAACTACAATGGGGGGTGGAGGGGAGAAAAATATCAGTGTTACATTTGTATGTTCTAAATGTTATAGCACCTAAATAAAAGACAAATTAACTGAATTGTGAAAAGGAAGGAGAAGGAGAAGGAGGTGGAGGAAAAAGAAGAAGAAGGGCAGAGGAGATGAAGGAGAAGGAGGAGGAGGAGGAATAGGAGAAGGAGAAGGAGAAGAAGAAGGAGAAGGAGAAGGAGAAGGAGGAGAAGAAACATTGATAAAAATAAAATAATTGTATGAGACTTTAAAGTTCATCTCTAATTGTTGGTCAAATATAACAGAAAGGGAAAAAAAGGAAAAAATGGACTTAAACCAATTGTTGGAGGGGTTAGAGATAAAAGAATTATGACACCTTCTGAACAGAACTGATAGAAAATGTACATATTTCATTGTACCATGAGGTACATGTTGGAACACAGAGAAATTTCAGAGAAATGAAAAAATTCAAAAATACTAAACACATGTTTTACAGAACATAACAAAATAAAATAGTAATTCAAGGAACACAAACAAAAGACATAGACCTAAGTGGAGAATTAATAGTGAAATTCTAAATGACTGAGTAAAAAAAAAATCAATAATTTTATGAAAGTGATAATGATGAGTCAGCATATCAGCATTTCTAGGATGTAGCTAAAGCAGTCCTTAGAGTAATAAACACACACATATGTGTATACATACATGTGTGTATATCTCCAAAATATTACATTAACAAAATAGAAAAGCGATGAATAATGGACTGACTATCCATTTTTAAAATAGAAAATAAATGAGTAAATCCAAAAGAAGTACAAAAGAAAAATCTTTGAAAATTAGAAGAAAAACAAATAAATTGGAAATCATACTATAAACCTGAAAAACAAAACTAAAAGTAGGTTCTTTGAAAAGACTTACAAAATTGATAAACCTTTATCCAACCTGATTAAAAAGAGGAGAGCAGAAAGTAAAATCACCAAAATAAAAAAAATAAGAAATTAAAAGCTTATAGCTAAAATAATTTATTCTAAAAAAGCTGAGTATAATCTTACAGGGAGAAATTATATCTTTATTAGAATAGAGGACTTTTGAGCATTCAAGAGGAATAGAAACTTTGACATGCAAGCACTGAAATCAACAGGAACCTAAAAAAGTAAATACACTCAATAAATTAGAAACCAGTAACCAATGATGAAGCAGTTATATATTATTGGGAGGAGACAGGCAAGCATCTATTTTGGAATCCAAATTATTCAGGGGTTACAAAAAACTAAAGAAGACTCATATGAGAGCTGCGTATAGTTTTGTATTTTTTGATTTTAGGAGTAGAAATAACGGGAGGGTAATGGAATACATTAGAAAATAAAAAGGAAATTAATATTTTGCATGAATTTTGATGTAGGAAAATAATATGCAACTTGGAGAAAGGGATAAACACAATAGGCATCCCATAAGACTCTTATTTGATGGACAATGAAAAGTTAAAACACATACATAAATACATACACACAAAAATGATTTGGTGAAAAGTACATTAAATTTAACAGGAATGTAGGTAGGGACATGAGGCAAGGAGAATAAATGTAGGTAAGGAATAATTACAAGCAAAACAAAATTCATTACTGGAATGTTTATCAAAAAGAAGGACTAAATATTGAGGAAGAAGGAGCTCGCAGTCTCTCGTTGGTGAAAGGAAGAGGGGCATACGATTAGAAATAAGAGAATTTCAATTATAGATTAGGAATGTTGTATCAGATTTCTTCTCTTTCTCTTCCTTTGTAAAGAGTGACATGGGTGGAAAAGAGATAAAAATATGAGAAGTTATGATGAAGGGAGATATGCATTCAACCATCATAACTGTGAATAAGAATGTTATGAATTCATCGACAAAATTGAAAAGGAAAGCAGGAAGAATTAGAAAACAGAATCCAAAAATGTACTACAGTGACACATAAAGATTCGTGCAGATTTAAAATGAGGGGCTAGAGCAGATAATATTCATCAAATGAATTAAAAAAGCAGGGATAGCAATCACGATTTCATACAAAGCAACAGTAAAAATAGACATGGTTAAAAGAAATAAACAAGGAAACTACATTATGCTTTGAGGCACCATAGATAATGAAATAATATCAATACATAATATAAATACACCAAATGGTGTAGTATCTAGTTGCAGGAAAAGATAATCAAACTACAGGGGCAAATAGATGGCAAAACTATAATAGTTGGAGACCCCTGTGTTCCTTTTAATGCTATACAAATCTGAGGGGAAAAAATCAAAAAGAAGTTAAGGTCCTGAATAGAATTTTTTTAATGTTAGTGATAATTTGACCTCTGATGATTACTAAATGGAAATAGAAAGGATTATACAATTTTTCTTATATCTACATGACACCTTTACAAAAATTTAACTATATACAAGGGCATAAAACCTTATGAGCAAAAACAGTAAAACAGAATTAGTAAGCACATCCTTTATAGTTAGTTCATATTTATTAAGCCCCATGAGACAGGCATTATGCTAAACATTGGGGAGCCAAAGAAATTTTTAAAATATTATCTCAGTCCTCAAGTGACTCACATTATAATATAAAACAATGCAATAAAATTATCATCTGTAACAACCTTATAAAAACCAAATACTTTAATACTAAAGAACATATGGTTGAGTCAAAAAATAAATTATAGAAATTTTAGATAATTTCATTAAAGAAAACAACAGCAATGAGACAACATACCAGAACTTTTACGATGTAGCCAAAGTAGTCTTTAGGGGAAAATATATCTCTCCAAACACTTTTAGTGATAAAAGAATCCAAAATCAAGTCAATAAATTGTGGCCAAAATGTAATTAGAAAATCAACCCATCAAAAAGCCAGGACCAAAAATAGAAATAAAATTGTTAAAATTCACAGAGGTAAATTTCAGATAATAAGGTAAGGATTCACTATTCAACAAAAACTTATGAGAAATCTTAGAAGTAGTCTGAAAGCAATTAAATTTAGATAATCAGGTAATATAATATACCCCAATAAGTTCCAGATAGATACATGAGCATATCATAAGTAAATTATGTGATAGGAGAAAAAGATAACTTTCACATCTATGGATAGAGGAAAGCTTTTTGATGAAACAACAAATAGAGAGGATCACAAAATATAAAATGGGCAGTTTTGTTTACAGCTAATTAAGAAATTTCCACACTATTCTCCAAAAGATAGTCAAAGGATATGAACAGGCAATTTCCAAAAGAAGAAAGGTAATCTGTCAACAGCCATATCAAAGATGCTTCAAATCAGTAATTATAAGAGAAATGTAAATTAAAACAACCCTGAGATCCTACCTCACACTCACCAAATTTGTAAAAATGATGGGGTGGGGAGAAAATGACAACTATTGGAGAGAAAGGAGGAGGACAGGCACATTGGAACTGAGTAGTATATATACATATATATATATATATATATATATATATATATACATATATATATTCTGGAAAGCATGGTTATTATTCTTCATGGGATTTATTTTTGCTTTAAGACATATGGCCATATTTTATGGACGAAAATACACATAACTTACCACTGCAGTATAACAGACTGCCCCAACCCCTACTGCCTCAAAGCCATTGGGGTTGCCTAGTCTCTCTGCTATTGGCCTTAACCTCTACCAATTGTGTTTTCCCAATTTTAGGCATCCCCTACACACCAGTTCAATTTAACTACTCAACAGTTACATTAGCTTTTACAAAGGAATATTTACTTCAAAGGTATGGTGAGAAAACATATACTAATATCCTTTTCAATTTCTGTGGACCATAATCCCCCTTAACACTACCTCAATCTCTAGAGAAGAAAGGGGATGATGGTGACAGATTAACTCAGTTTGTATATAGCACAGTCCCACCAAGTCCAAAATCCAAAGCCCCCAGGACTGTATCCTAGTACCTTAGCTTCTCAGGGATTTCCTGCTGGGCTACCAGCAACATCCAACCCAGAATCCTGCCTCAAAGGTCACTATGGCTCAAGCTCCCAGGTCCCTGGTGCCTACAATTGAAAGAATATTGTAACAGAGCAAAACCCCAAAAACAATTCTCTGGGTCATGGGACCTAAAAGGAAATAGTGAGGAAGGTTGCCCTGGTCGCTGGCAGAAGGAGAGAGCAAGACTGTCCCAGTCGAGTATTTTTAAAAACACAGCTAGTTCTGGCTATTTCACCAATGGAAAGAGTCTGCTCCAACCCAAATGGCAGGGCAACACAGGATGTCTTCTCTCAAAAGCAGGTCCATGCAGTCTCCCAAACGGGCGCCTTCATGCCTACCATGAGGCATAGGATTTATGGGTGTCAATGGTAGACTGGGCATATGCAAGAAAAGCCTCCTTAGAGTCAGAAAGAAGGTTGTGGTCCAAACAGTTCTATTTACAACAAGATAAAAGGATTGCTATCACTAATAGCAGCTAGACTTCTTATCCCGGGAACTTTTGCTAACACATTCTTTGGCACACTTGAGGCACTCAGAAGGATATCAGAAGCAGTAAATCTTCTTGCTTGAGGTACATTTATGCTCTTTTGCATTTTCAAGTTGCTACATAGGCATAAGAGCCATTAATAATGCAGTTGCAAGACTGGAGACCCATGACTTGGGACAATTGATCCAGGGAGGGGCAGTGCAGATTGTAGGCATTGCAAAAAGCTCAAGGAAAGAGGAAGAAGACCCATAAGTACAAGCATATTTTATCAGTAATTTTTGTTGTAGCAAAGAACTAGAAATAAAGTGGGTGCCCATCCATTGTTGAATGACTGAACAAATTATGCTATTTGAATTTAATTTAGTATAACAACAGAAGCAGTAATAGTAATAACGGCTAACGTTCATGTAGTACTTTGTGTTAGGCACTACATTAATTGCTTTGCAATTATTATCTTACTCGATCCTCACAACAACTCTATGAAGTAGGTACTATTATTTTACAGATGGGGAAATTGAGGCAAACAGAGGCTGATTGACTTGCCCAGGGTCACACATCTAGTAAGTGTCTAAGGCTGGATTTGAGTTCAGGTCTTCCTGACCCAACGCCTCAGCATTCTATCCATTGCCTTCTTTCCCTTTCCCCTTCTTACACTTCAAGGAATGAAGAAAAGCCCAAAATCCCTGGTGAAGAGTGGCATATCTCCTTGAAAATAATAAGATTAACTCCTGAGGGTTTTCATCTAGCATAAGGGTTCCAGCTCCATCGGGCTTCTCTTCCTGTAAAGTCAGGAAGCTTAAAAAAAAAAAAGTTCTAAGACCCTAGGTGATTCTTCGAGATTTCCCAGACAGTTGAATATGATGTCATCAATTATCCACAAATCTATCCTCCTCACATATCACACTCCATTACAAAAATACCAACTCAAGGCACAATTAAAAATTATTTCTATGTAGAAAACCATCATTAAAAATAATAATTTTGTCAGCAAAACCTAAAATAACCAGAAAAAACACTAAACAATGAACTATGTTTCCCAGCACGGAAAGGTAAAAAAAAACTCTAGCCCCTACAAACCTACAAACTCATTAGTCCTACTGGAAGCTTCTCTTCAAAGTTAAATGGCAAATGGGGATGGAGGATAATGAGAAAGAGACAGGCAACTCATGGCTTGTAATCTCTCCCACTTTTTCACACAGTTGAAATTCATCCAGGGTTTAGCTATTTAAAGGCCCCAAGGGTGTGGCTAATTTGCTTGCTCAGTGAATCATTTGTTCCCTTCTGGACTCAGAGAGGTGTTCTCATCTCATAAAGGGATCACAGCATGTGACACCTTGTTAACACATTAAAACCTCATCATTTGTGACTACATTCTGTGACTACAATCTACTAAGCTTGAGAAGGGGGAATCACCTCTCCCATCTCTTACACTAGTGTAGGAATTCTTGATAGCTTTCAATGGCTTAAGTTCTGGACAATTGCTGAGCTTTGTTTATTTGTTTGTTTTTAATTTGTTTGGGTTTTTTTCAGTTTTTTGTTTGTTTCTTTGGTTTTTTGAGCAAGGAGGCTGGGCTTCTCTTCCTCTGGCTCACCAGGAAGACACTTCCATATTCCGCTTAGAAATTTTGATGCCCCACAGTAAATCACTGCCACCCTCCTTTTGCAGTGTCTTCATTTGAGAATTCACACAACCTCTTAGGACAATGCTATGCCATACAAATATCCCAGAATCAGTTCTCTGAATTGCTTGGACCATTGGGAGACAGCAAAAGGCAGAAACGATAAAGCAAAAATCCCTGTGGTTGTAATCAGTTGTTCAGTTTTCTGAATATAACAAGCAGCCCTTTCTTTTGGACCATACTTCCTGCTCATTTTCAATACTTTTGCTTGTCTTACAGATCAATGCACCTCCTCCACCCCCACCTGCAAAAGGAAAGAAACAAGCTGTAACTGCACCTTTGTATTCTGAGGTAGGTGACAATACTTACTGAAAATTTATTTTTAGAAAAATGGAAATTGAGGCAACACTGTCATCGTCATATTCCCCAATTTAGTCATTGACAAGAAAGGGACTTCTTCTCATATTCTGATCTTACAATGCCCCAAGGCATTACAAAAAGACTGAATGAACACCCATTTCCATCTTTGTTTAAAGTAGCCAGATGCTGGCTTGTCCCAACTAGTTTCCAGCTTCCCTATAGGTGATTTGTGTGTGTAAGGGTTGGGGGTGGGGGCAATCTATTCTGTTATTGAGATAATCTCTGTGTGTGTATGTATATATATTTATATAAATACATACACATATATATGATATGTGTAATATATATGTGTATACATATATATGTATGAATGTGTATATATCCTAGCTATCCTTCTCTATCAACCTCTTTTCTTATTAGATATGATTTTCTTTCAGAGTTCGCATAAGGGTTAAAGAAAGGAAAACAAGCAAACAAAATACCTCTGAATATTTAAAATCATTGAAGTATTACTGTTAACTTTTTTAAAAATTGACTATTAATAGTGTCTATAGTTCTTAGGTCACTTCTCTTAAAGAAAATTTCTGAGTAGGAGCATATATTATAAAAGATCGCATAATGACCCCATAGTACTAGTTTCACAAAGATCACAGTGGGAAAATGTGCATATATGATCATAGATATATTTTTAAGGAACCTTGGTGTACAGCTGACCCCACCCTTTCATTTTAAACATAAGGAGACTGAGACCAGGGAGTTTGAGTTCCTTGGCCATGGTCACACCAAGTATTAAGTGTCAGAAATGGGATTGGAACCAAGGTCCCCTGACTCCAAAGCCAGGGCTCTTCCCACCATCCTACATTGCCTTCCATGTATTTTTTTTTCAAGCCCTGGAGAAATATTTTGCTTGCTGATTGCTTTCCCATCAGTTTCCAGGCTATTTGCATGTTTCACCTCCCCCCTTTCATCGGTGTAAGAATTAAAGTGCCACCATCTAGATTCATGGCCCATTCTGTCTCTAGCAGCTGCTTGACATAAAGGTCTGGTTTGGTTGACCCAGCCATGCTCAGTGCACCAGGACTTCCTTTGGCCCTGCCTTGTTAAAGTTTAACTTACAGCCTGTGAGAGGCTATAAAATCCTGTGATTAATTAGAAGATTGCTTAAAAATTTCTCAAGCAGAGTTTTATGTTCCTGCAGACCTAGAGCATAAAGATTTTTGGATTCTTCTAAAAAGAACTTATTTGTATTTTGGCCCGGTGATGACTAATAAACTTTTTTAATGTGTCTCAGGTCTTGGCAGATTTCAAAACAGGGTTCTTTTTTATTTAAGTTCATTTTTAGGGTTTTTTTGTTTTTTAGTTTCAGTCCGTTTGTAGAAATGGTTGAGTACTGTCTTAATGTGACCCTTTGGGTTTATTTACTATTGATCCAACCACAGACACTTAGTATATGTGTGACTGGACAAGATGCTTAACCCTGTTTGCCTCAGTTTCCTCATCTGTAAAATGATCTGGAGAAGAAAATGGCAAACCACTCCAGTATCTTTGCCAAGAAAATCCCAGATGGGGTCACAAAGAATCAGACATGACTGTAATGACTGAATAGCAACAAAACTATTGGTGGATTGTGAATTTTTTAATATTAACTCTCTATGGACATTTCTCATCATGGAAATGAACTTGCTCTAACTTGATGGAGATATATAATACACCTTGGATCTTTTGTTATAAAGACTTAACCAAGTATTTGAACTCTGGCTGGAGTTTTGCATGATACCTGAATTTAAATCATTGGAATTTTCTTTCTCAGCACACACTACAGTAAGCAGTGCCCAGTTCCTATGCTGGGACTCATTAGCCTACTGAGGGCTGCTTTCTACTTCAAAGATGCTCTTTTAAAAGCAGAAATGATAGCATGCATGTTTTGACATGTAATCCCAACAGACTTTTTGACTTGGTTGTGGAATATCACATCATGGCAAACCTAAAGCTACTTTAGAAAAACTCTAGCCTCAAATATGTGCTATGGCTCCCCTCAATTGCATACTCTTCACTCCGGGGAGGTCCATTTCACATCTGGTTCTACCAGGCCCTTCCATTGGAACATTTGGGCAGTGAACCTCCCTGACCCTCTCACATACCCTTCTCTGAACGATTCCAGAAGAATAAAGAATGAGGCAGGAATTGGACCTTTGGTACACGAGATATTCATTAATGTCATGGAACATTCTGTGAGCAAAATCAGTAAAGAACATAAAAGGAAAATCCATATTCACAGGCATAAGCAGTATCCCTCTTGATTATCAGCCCTTCCATAATTTGTTCTGAGATATCACTTCAGAAAACACAGAGTTGGTGGCAATGGCCATGTCCACTTATTTGAGACCAGGGTTCCCTCCAAATATGATTTCCGAGGGAAGCTGCCTCTGTAATCAGAGAGATGCAACATTGGCAAAGAGAGAAGTAAGAGGAGCAACAAGGGACATCTTGTTCCAAGAGAACATTTTTCCAAGTCTTGGCTAGAGTGGAGCATTCTTAAGTATGTGACTTGAGACCAGGGTGAGGATTGTGGTACCTTTACTATTACTGAGCTGCTGTATCCCGAATACACTGAGGCCAGCACTCTTTAGGCCTTCTAAGCATCAAACATTAGAATAACTTGAAGATTAGACCCACAAAATAATGACACAATTTTGCTCAAGGGAAAAAGTATGTATGTATGTATTTCATATATATACATACATATACATTTCATATATACATATACATTTATATATAATATAGTATACTTATATTTACATAAATATACATATATCCATACACACTATATATGTATTTTATATATGTATGTGTGTGTCTGTATGTGTATATATATATATATATATATATGTATATGTGTATATGTGTGTGTTGATATATAGGGAACTATCAAGCACATGGACCAAAGGAGAATTTTTTTAGTTCAATAATGAACATACAAATCTAGGGTAAATGCCAACCTATGAAATACTTGGATTGTTAAGGAGATTCCTAGCTTAGGTACAAGCATGCAAGTCTATCAAAATAATGAAAATAAAATTCTTAGTAGAATCCTAGACAAAAACAGCATGGACTAGTGACTAGAAGGTTGGAATTAAAGTTAGGAAGACTTGAGTCAGCTCTTGCCTTGCCATAAGCCAAGTGACCACGAACCACTCAAACTCTTAATGAATGCATCAGGTAATAATCTAACATATAAATTACATAGATGCCATCTGCAACAGTGGAGGGAATTTTTACATTGAGAGTTCCCTTATATTGATGGATTCACAGGTCTAGACCATAAAAACAGTGATCTTAAATATATGACACATGAATATTCCTTAAAAAAGAAATATTCTCCCAGGCCTCTCCTAGGCCAAAGGGACTTCCCAACTCCTAGAAAATACAGAGGACAAGAAATAAAATGGACAAAAAAGACTGCTTGTTACCCTTCTGTCTACTAGAAGAGTAGCCTTCTGCCCACAGGGAAACGGAGCTGCCATTCTCTCTACTTCTCCATCTTCCAGAAGATAAGAGAACCACAGAAGAGAGCTCTGCTTCCTTTTCCAGGAGAGCAAGGCAAAGATAATAAGCCCATAAGACCTAGGTCTTAAATACCTATTTTGTATTGCTCATCAAGTTGGGTTACATGATCTTAGCCATGTACTTTATTCCTAGTATCCAAAGTTGTTCCTTAGCCGTTTCCCCAATCTTACCTCCTATATTCTAAGGTCTATCATGTCTGAACAATGGAAGAGATATCATTTTTTAAAGAAATCAGTCAGTTTTCGATTGAGGAGATCCTTCACCATTAATAAAAATAAACAATCTAGTCTATCTGACTCTCGAAGTCCACCGTTTTGCCCCAAGGATGCTCTGCCCTATGCATAATAAATAGAAAGTCATTCCCTCAATCTATTGCCCATTGAATATCATGAATTCTAAGCAATGAGATAGCAATTGGTGCCAGTTGTTAACTATGATGTTGCCAAGCATGGCTCAGTGGGTAGTAAGAGCCTTATGACACTAGCACGAAGTAGGTTTGATTCTCACTTTGACTTTCATATATTTCCTTAGCACTGTCTTCCTTATATAGTGAGACCTATTCAGTATTTGGAGTCTGAATTAAATCACTTCTTCAATTTTCTATATGGAGGAAAATTTTAGAGGAAACAAAGAGAGTACTGCCCCATAATTCATGGCATGGTAAATTCCTAGATGGATATTTGATCAAACTAGTTAGACCACCAATTTGTTCTTTTGCTAAACTAATTAATTGTTTGGCTGGTTAGCTGACCCAATTAACTAGAATCTCAGAATTGCAAGAAACTTCAGAAGCCATCTACTCCTACCCAATCAATTATTTGGTTATTATGTAGATTACCTATTTCTGAAAGAAAACAGTCCAAATTAAAATATGAACTCTGCAAAGATAATAGTTTATCTCCAATATTATTTTATAGTAATCTCCCATTTATCTGGGGATCACTTGTACAGCCACCTCAATAGTCCAGAGCACAGTTTAGTAATAAATGAGATCCCAGCAGGCAAAATAAATGAAATAATTGGGTCATTCAGAAAAAGCCACAATCTGAGTCCACAAGGAAAGCCTAAGTCTGTAGCAGGAAAGTAGAAAAAGGTTAATTCTTGGGGATCAAAGTCAATAAATAAAGTTCAGACCTGGTATACAAAAGGGACTTAAGGAAAAGGGTATGTATGGTAAGGGCTCAGACAGATGTTGTAGAGACAAGTTCTAAAACTCATGTACTTTGTTCATAGGAAAATCCCTTAGGTCCTTGCTCAGACTATTCTTGTTTTACACATAATTCCATCAAGCATAATGTCTTGCACATTGTATGCACTTGATAAAGCTTGTTGAATTAAATCAAATATCTTGTTCCCTAGCCTATCACATTTTAGAAGTGGAAAATTTAAAGATCATAAGAAAGGCAGCATGGTGGGGTGGATAGAGAGCTGGTCTTGGAGTCAGAAATATTTGTATTCATTTCCTGCCCTACGTACTGGCTTTGTAACAGTGGACAAATAACTTTACCTCTTAGTTCTCTAAGCCAGTGGCCTCAAACTCAAATAGAAATGAAGGCCACTAATCCCTACATAAGTATCTCTGTGGCAGCATATTGACTTCATTTTAAAATGCAATATTTTCTGTGTTTTATTGTATTTTTATTTATTTTGTTAAATATTTCCCATCTACTTTGTGATGAGTAAAAAATTCTGAGAAATACAATTTCTGAGTAACTTAATCATTTTATTAACAAGGCAATATGTTATTAATAAAAAAGATGGTCATTTGGCCACCTATCTTAGACCAAAGACCCCTCATGAGGATGGGCTCACAGTTTATATGTACTTTGAAGAGTAGGTGTTCCTGAAGGATACCAATCAACTCTGATTAACACAATGGAAGGTGGGCAATGTAAAAATTAGGGTCTTAGGGTACATGACTTGGATCACCCAAATCTTAGTCAAAGAGACATCGATATCCGTATCACCTGTCTTGACAAAAGGGAGAATCAAAATTTCCCCATTCCTGTCTGAGCAAACACCATGAGCAAGAATCCTCCCATTAGCCCAAACTTAAAATTTCCTTTACTGTCTTATTAAATCTTGACCTGAGTAAACCTTTAAAAGAGATTTCCCACACTGGTTGGTTTCTTGGTGAGGAAGAAGAAAAGGGGAAAATGTTGGTCTTAGTACAATCATTAATTATTAAATACAAGAGAGAAATATTTATTTCTCACAAGAGGATCAGGCCACTCTCAGAAGTGTTGTGTGCCCTTGACACTTCTGCTCTAAGCAACTCTATAAGACTCTAAATTACAGAAGAGTTGTCCATCTGTATTTGCAGAAGGTGTCATGGGTTACTTACCATATGGGATACTCACAAAGAAAAGAGTCCAAAATACTTAAAAAGCAAGCAAAGAAATCAAAAAGCGTAATAACATGGAGCTATTTTGTAAGGAGATATATGTCCCTAAACGGAACTCAAAATCCCATGACAGTTATTTACTTGTATTAAAGCACAGTATAGTAACTGATGTTCATTGATGACCCTGCATTACTAAGAAAAAGTCATGTTATAGAATTATAGAATCAAAAAAATATTAAGGCTGGAACAGACCACAGAAATCATCCAAAACCCAATTTACAAATGAGGAGGCTGAGTTCATGAGCAATGAAATGATTTGCCCAAAAGTCATATTCTATATCATACTCTTAAGTAGATAGCAAAATTTGTGTTTCATTTTAGAAAGATTTCCATCCAAAATGGCTAAAATGTTAAATTGTTGTGGGGGTAAGCTTCAGTTAACCAGAAAATGAATACGGGCCACATGTCATTCTCCAAGGATACCTGGAAAAGGAAATATTATTCTATTGGAATAGTATCGTCTACCTGAGACAGGTACTATTGACTTTAGGATAATAACAGTAGTTAATACTATTACTGTAAGACTATAGTTAAAGCTGCAAACTGGGAAATGTTTTTTTCACAGCAAACTGGACAAAAACTGAAATAGTAATTTGGAAGATTACAAGTACTGGGAAAAACTCCAAAAGGACAGGATGATTTTTTTAAATTTTTTAATATGGACATTTTAATGGCAGCTGTCATTCTACTGATGCTCTGGGGAGTTTCACATCCTTCTCCCCAGACAGCCATGATTGTTCCCTCCTCCAAATTTCATAGTTCCTTGTAGTTCTCTGGTTGTACTTCTTTGATGACTCTTACCACATCCCACCTCACCTACCTCTCAGACTTCCTCTCACAGTTGTGAGAGGTCCCTGATACACTTGAAGTTGATGAGCCCCCACCGATGTTTCAATTACTACACCAAATCAGATGGCCACAGATCCAAATCAAAGACACTTACTGAAGCAGAATAAGTCAATAATGTAGAAATAAATCAGATATTCAACTCTCACAACCCCTAATTCCAAAGAACTGCCCTAGATTTTCCTCAACACGTGTCTCCCAGGGAACACCACACTCATTTCTGATTGATCTCTCAGTATCTTCAGCTCAGCAAGAGTAAGAAACAACTACCACAGGCTAATAAAATGCAATCAATCCCAGTGCAAGTTGCCATGTTGGGGGAAGAAGGTGGAGGCTATTTCATGACATATATTTTAAGACATGCATGTCTTACAGTATCCCCTACCCAACCCCTGATTCTGCCACTTGCCCCCAGGGTCTTCCTCTATGCCACCATGGCTATATTGCCTCAAGTTATGGACACACTTATCTATTTGGAAATATCTCCCAGTCTTCTTTTAAATCCTTTATGCTCAGACATGGCCTTCTGAGTGACATAGTTCTGAAGCCTCACCCTCCCCTGTCAGACTTGTTTCCCCCCAATCCAGGGCTTGTGGTAAATGAAGTACCCTTTATAGTCCATCCTCCTTGTGCTTTTATTGCAATTATTTATGTACTTGTCTTTTCTTCTTTACTATATTGAAAGCCCCCTTAGGGCAGGAACTAAGTCTCACTTGCCTTTGCATTCCCAGTTATCACCTAGAATAGTGAACTATAGTTAAGCACTTAAATAATTTCTAAATGATTGAGCTGAATTTTACATTTTAAAGCCTCAATATGTGAATATATGACAAATATAAGTATTTTCAAATATCGACAAATGTCCTTTTCTTCAGTCTTTATAAAGTCTCCCGACATATATTCTGTGTGTGTGTATTTTTCTCTTTGTTTATCACCTGTCAGGAGACCTGAGTTTAAATCCTCCCCACCCCAACTCTTAATGGCAGTTGTGTGATCATAGGGAAGTTATCTAAGGTCTTAGCATCAATTTTCCTACCTACCTGTAAAATGGGAGTACTTATTCTGTCTAAATCAAGGAATTTTTGTAAGGAAAACACTTGACAAAAAATAAGTTCACTATAAATATATCATTATAATCACTTGTATTAATACATTGAAGTTACTCAGTTGGACATGCTATTTCCTCTGCCTAAAGTACTTTCTGCTGCTCCTCCCTCCCAGTCTCTCCTTATAAAAATGCTAACCATCCTTCAAAGTCTAGTTGAAGGCCAAAGCTTCTGATAAGTCTCACCTCATCTCCCCAAGCAAAAAGCATCTCTCCTTCCTCCAAACTCTCAGCACTTTGTACTCCTCTTGTGCATTTATCCAGCATTGTTAGGATTTGTGGGCGCGACTTATCTTCCGCGACTAAGCTGTACCATCCTTGTTGACAGCATGACAATAGTAGAAAGAAAGAGCACAGAATTGGAACCAAAAAGACTAGAGTCTAAATTCTAGTTCTCTTTACTACCTGTTTGGCCTTGAACAAGTCACTTTACCATGGCAGGCCTCAGTTTCCTCGTATGTCAAATAAGAGGTCGAACTAGGTAATCCACATGATTCTCTGCTGCCTTAAGTCTTTATGTGCTCCAAGAGACTAGCATCTCAAATACTTACCAAATTTATTTATTTATATGTATATACATACATATATGTAGAGAGAAAGAGAGAGAGAAAGAGAGAGAGAGAGAGAGAGAGAGAGAGAGAGAGAGATATGGAGGGAGAGAGAGAAGATATACATATTTATATGTATATATATATATATATGTATGTGTGTGTGTGTATAAATGTGTATATGTATATACATATATGTCACTTAGAACCAACTAAAATATCAGCATTCTTTGAAAGAAGTTCATTAACATTGAAAATATGAAGTCACCATATTTGTGTGATATTACATGGACCACACAATGAAACCTCTTAGTGGGTACTTGTGTGATGCACAGCTTTGAGGAACTTGAAAGCTGCTGAGTTAGAAAATTGGAGAAAGCTATAGGAATTCTCATTTGCACTAAGATTTGCTTATCCTGCTCATCTGAAGTTAGAACCAACAATCCATCTTGTTATTTAATGACTCGTAATGTTTCTCCACATTTGAGAAGGGTCCATTCGGGAGGCCTATCTGCAAATGGGCCACAACATGTGTATCAATCTATCAACATTTATTAGGTACTTACTATGTGCCAAGCACTGTACAAGATGTTGGTGATACAAATACAAAGAATAAAATAATGTATGTGTGTGTGTGTGTGTGTGTGTGTGTGTGTGTGTAATGTGTATATGTATACACATACATACATATACGTATATATATATATATATATAAATTTGTGTGTATGTATGTTTACCCATATATGGCACAGAATGATGAAAACTTAAGGTGAGAATGAATCAGAACATCAGGTGTCAAAAATACCTTTACCAAAAACAAACAAAAAACTTTAAATAGCAAAGATCCCCACAGATTTCATAAGACAGGCATATACATAGGCAGTTAGGCGATGCAGTGGATAGAGCACCAGGCCTGGAGTCAGGAAGACTTGAGTTCAAATACAGTCTTAAATTACTTACTAGCTGTGTGACCCTGGGAAAGTAATTTAACACCTTTTGCCTCAGTTTTCTCATCCATAAAATGGAGCTAATATTAGCACCTACCTCCCAGGGTTGTCATGAGGCTCAGAAGAGATAATAATTATAAAGCGCTTTAACAGTGCCTGCCACATAGTAAGAACTATGCAAGCTTTTACTATTATATACATTTCTTTAACAGGAACTAATTTGGACAGTCCTTTGGATTGTGCCACTTAAGTCATTTATGCAGATTATATATTTCTTACTAAATTTTCTCTTTACTCCTAGCAATAAAAGAATGATGTATGGGTACATATATGTATATGTGTATATATGCATGTATGTGTTGATGTGTATCTATGTGCATATATGTGTGTGTACATATGTGTATGTATGTGTGTATATCTATGTCTATATATAAATTTCCTCCACCCCCACTTGACGCAGTTTAGTTTAAATGTCTTAGTGGGAATGCCTCTTCCTCTATTGAAGTTATTTCATAATTGAATGACCAGCTTATAGAAAAGTTATTTCAGATATTCATCCTGAGAGTATTGGGATAAACCCAAGCTAAGTAATATATGTTGAGAATACCGCATCTTCGTTTCTAATTTGCTTTCACTCTCCCATAGATGCTTTTCGGTATTGTTATATTGAATTGCCATCCAGCTGGATTAGCTCCCCACCCAAATATATTATTTGTGTTTTTCTTCTTTTCATATTGCCTAGAAATAAAGCAGGTAGATCATAGCTCACAGAATCTTAGAGCCAGAAGAGAATTTTGAGGTCATCAAGTCCAACCATCTTCTCTTGGAGATGTGGAAATTGAGGTCCAGTGAGATGAAGCAATTTGCCCAATATTACACCGTCGCCTAGGGGCAGAGTTGGCACCGTTACCTTGTTCTCCCTCCTGCCACTCCAGTTTTCTTTCCACTATGTCATATCTGCATGTTTCCAAGTTTTTCTCTTCGTGTGTTATTTGCAACAATTCACAATATAGAAGACATTTCATTAATGTGTTGCCTCCCTTGACCAGATTGCTAGTATTTCCTTCCTCAGACAATGCCTCTAATTCAACTGTTCCCAAACCATTGGTCTTCCACATAGCATCCACAGGGATACACTAAGAAATTGCCCATGCTAGTGATAGCTTTACCTCTGACACAGTCAATATGAAATGATGTACATATCAAAACCATTTATTATGTGCAATGATGTTTCACATGAAAATTGTCTTAATTTCCTTTATTTTAACCCAGAATTTCTCCAGCTTCCCTTTATCTCAGACAGGGCCCCCTGGACTAAGATTTATGGATTCTGTCAATACATTTCAATTCCCAGAGCATTCCCAAATTAGTTTGGGAAATTCTGTTCCCATTGACAGTCTTTGCAATAGAAATAGAAGCCCTTACTTACTTTGGGGGTATCCCTTGTCAAAATGAAAAATGGTCAAATATGCGTGTTTTAGCAATAGGAATAAATAATTTGTAAAAATATTTAAGCAGTTTGGAGTTATTAAAATGGCAAATCCATGGGGGCCAGCCCATGTAGTATGTCATGGAAGAGGCTAAGGAAAATGGAGACAGGAAGCTTTCTCTTGCATTTCCAATTCTGCATTTTAAAACAAAAAAAAATCCTTGGAAGAACTGGAAAA
This sequence comes from Trichosurus vulpecula, assembly GCF_011100635.1. NCBI lineage: Eukaryota > Metazoa > Chordata > Mammalia > Diprotodontia > Phalangeridae > Trichosurus > Trichosurus vulpecula. The sequence goes on from NC_050579.1 coordinate 50,740,728, forward strand.
AAGCCAACATAATGTCATTATTTCAGAGAGAGCTTAGGGACACACCAGGAAATTACAGGCCAGTTAGTTTAACTTCACTTATAAGGAAAGTATTAAAAACTGCTGTAAGAGATCAAGAGAAAGGATGCTTAGAAAAAGAAAAGAAAAGAAAAGCTTGAGTCAGGCGAGCCCAGCTAACATGATTTTCTGGAAGGGAAGGTCATGTTTTAGGAACTTGTTGAAATTCTTTGAAGATATTACTGCCAGTGCAGACCTGAAAGAGTAAAGTGAATAATGGCATATGCATATCTTTTTCCATTCCACATCAATTGTGAAAGAAATGCCTAGAGACCAGCAGAGGTCCGCACCAGGACTCTTAGCAACCACAGTTAAAACTTCTTTCAAAATAGTAACCCCCAAAAGTGGGATCCATTGGAATGATTTTAATCTGGAACCAATTAATACAACTTGATACATATAAATATAAAAATCACAAGTTGTGGAAAAGCCAGTAATATCAAACCCACTCCAGCCTTCTTTAAGAACGATTAGGGACTCGTATGGAAAAATCTTGCTTCAAAGAGAATTTCTAGTTGTAGACTATAGACAGGGATGAATCATTGCCCAGAGATGAAAAAGGGAGAAAAGCATTATAAATAGAAATTGTGCAGAAAACACTTTGTAGAGGTAAGAAAGGAAGAATTCCTAAAAATCAAAACAAACAAAAATATGAACTTAGGTCAGAAGTGGGCACTTCAGATGACAATAGATTGTTCCAAACCAATGAAACTCAACACCAGTAGTCCAGACTGTTCTGCAGGGTCAGGAAGAGGCCCATGGTCTGATTATGAGAACAGGGCCAGGACATGGTGACAAGAAGGACATGGATATGTGTATAAGTATATGAGTCCAAAGACAACAAGAGAATTAATAGTCAGATATGAAAATGGATTTGTGATCTCATAGATTTTGAAATGTTCAGCATCAATGTAGATCATCACCCTTTCATGCCTGCCTATCTTTTGTAATTCTAGTATATGTCTTTTCATAAGTTCACCAGCAGGGGTTCACCTAGTGTCTTAGAGGCCTTCCTCATTTTCTCCAGTCTACCTGTCATCCCATGACCTTCCTACATGACCTACCAGCCCATCACATTTTTAATCCTATTTTTCCCATCTTTTCTTATTGTCTAGATATTGCAGCCTGTGCTTGCTCCCTCTCTCTTTCTCTCTGTCTTTCACTGTCTCTGTCTCTATCTCGTCTCCATCTCTGTTTCTTTGTCTCTGTCTCTCTGTCTCGCTCTGTCTCTCTCTCTGTCTCTCTCTCTGTCTCCCTGTCTCGCTCTGTCTCTCTCTCTGTCTCTCTCTCTGTCTCTCTCTCTCTCTCTCTCTCTCTCTCTCTCTCTCTCTCTCACACACACACACACACACACACACACACACACACACACACTCTCTCTCTCTCTCTCTCTCTCTCTCTCTCTCTCTCTCTCTCTCTCTCCAGAGCACTGTGTTAGGCTTGATGGAGTTAAAAAGTTTACATAAAACCTGATCCCTACATTCAATGGACTTACAGTTGAGTAAGAAGACAAAACATGAACACAGATAATTTTAATGCACAGTAATACACGGCAAATGCTTTTTGAATTGAATGTTAGGAATGTTAGAAAACTGCAAAAAATAAAGTACTACGTGCTACCTAAAGAAGAAAAGTTTGTTACCAAAAGGGAAGCTGTGGGAAGTTTCTGTCAACTTGAACATTAAAGGATGAGAGGAAATTCAAAAGGTGAAAGAGGAAGGAGGAAATTATGTGCACAAGGAACAGTGTAGAAGCAAAGATGTGAAAGCAGGAAGGCAGGGGTGTGTTGAGGGAATAGATCGTGTCTAGTTGGTCTATACTACTAACAGGTATCTTTTTCCCTCAATGGAATATAAGCTCCTTGAAGACAGGAACTGTTTTGCTTGTCTTGGCATTCCTAGCACCCACCCAATGCCAGACACATAGTAGGCATTTTAATAAGTGCTTGCTAATTGATTTGATTATATAAAATGGGCTCCTAATAAGTATTTGTTCAATGAACAGTGCAAATGATCGCGTGTGGGGGATAAGGAGAGTTGCCTCCAAGGTTATGAACCAAAGTAAATGAGAGGATGGAGGTGACCTCCACAGAAATTGGGAAGTCTGAAGGAAATGAAGGAGGGTAATGAGTTTACCTTTGGGGTATATTTATTTAAATGAGGCATATAGGTGAAAATATTCACCTGGCACTTAGTTGGTGATGCGAGCCTAGAGTTCAAGAGAGATATTTGAGTTGGAGATAAGTTTGAGAAGAGGATAATTGAAGCCAAGGAAATGGATCTCATATCTTATTAATCCTCACATCAGTCCTGTATATATGTTTTCTAAAAGAAAATCTAAGTTTGTGAGTTTCCTATGCATTCACATTCATCTTTTTAGACAGTTTTCCTATTTTTCCTTAATGGGGTCATTTGTCTATGTCTTCATAACTTAATTCTTGGGAAATTTCTATCCCTCTTGAGCTAATGCTGCTGTATAATTTTAAACCTTGGTATGATACTCATCTTCTAACCACTTCAAAATAGCTTCTTCCCAGAACTAGGGTACATGTCAATTTGCCAAACTTTCCTCTCCTTTCTCTATCATGGATTCTTATGGAGCTGTCTTTTCCTTCCAAGTTCCCAACATTTCTACTTCAGCAAGCATTTTTCCTTATTGGTAAGGATGTGGCACAGAATAGCATTTTCCTTATCTCTTCCTCTACTTTTTGAAGAATGAAATTCTCATTAAGACAAATTATAGTTTTCTTGCCCCCAGCAATGCGTTATTATCTATCCCTTCCAACTTAACATATATCCTTGTCACCAGCAAAGGTGCCTTCATCCAAGTTGTCCATAACACCACCAACAACAAAGTCTGCAAAAAGCCAAGGGCAGATCCCTGGGACTTTCTACTAGAGACCCACCTCCAAGCTGAGACAAATACGTTTTGAATTATTCTCTCTGTCCAGTCATTCAGCCTGTCCTCTCTCCACCTAAATGTGTTCTCCTATAGCTCATATCTCTCTATTTTGTCTACAAGGATAACATGACACACATTCAGATGCCTTACTAAAATGCAGGTATGCTACATGTTCATTAAATAGGATTTGGGACTAACCAGGATCTTAGAGAGCATTTAATTATTTTACTACAACCCCCTAATTTCATAGATGGGGAAACTGAGACTCAGAAAAGTATAATATCCTAGCTAAGATTTCACCCCAAGCCCTTGGACTCCAAATCCAGGGCCCTTTCCATTATACTATATTGTCTGGTAATATTAGGCCACTTAGAATCAACCTAATGCTGGGGTGAACATCACACAGAAATAAATTAGGCTCTGCTGTCAATTATAAGGATAGAGGACTAGGAAACAAGCAGTGATAAATGTTAGTCCTTAGTATGCCATTGAGATTGTATGTGTTCTACATCTGGATTTACTAAAAACTATACAGTATGGTACTTAAAATCCAAATTAAGAATAGTGTCCCCCCCCAAAAAAAGAGTATTGCCTTTCAAGTGCTGGTCATTAGATCATATAGTTTTGAAATTTTGTCTTGTTTGCAGAGTATTATAAGTCAATCTCTTTTATCCCTCAAATCTCTCAATAGTTTTGCAATATATGCCATTATTTCTCCCACTATTCAATTTTTTGGGAAAAAATCCACAGTATATTCAGCCATTCTTTTTTATTGATTGGCCTATGCACATGTTTGAATAGGCAAATCCATTCCCATTTGACTTTTTTTTGCAGGGGGGGAGGCCGGGCAATTGGGGTTAAGTGACTTGCCCAAGGTCACACAGCTAGTAAATTGTGTCAAGTGTCTGAGGTCGGATTTGAACTCAGGTCCTCCTGACTCCAGGGCCGGTGCTCTACTCACTGCGCTACCTAGCTGCCCCTCCCCTTGACTTTTTAAAAGAGGATTTGAAAACATTAAATTGCACCATTTTAAAATGTTTTCAGTAGGTAGGCATGACCTAAACTACCAAAAAATGAAATTACCAAGCCATTCAGTGTGGCCTGGGATTTTATTTCATAGTTTCTGACAACTTCTTGGTGTATTGAACCCCCCTTTGAGTTACATAGTCCCCGTTGTCCATAGCAGTGAGCCTTCGTGTTTGTAGTGATAGATTTCAGTAGTATCAGATGCCTAGGAAAGACAGAGCGTAGAGTTAGAGCTCGAGAGAACTTTAGAGGCCCTCACGTCATTCGGGAATGTTCAGGAGGAAAATATGTCTCAAAAAGGCTAAGCAATTTGCCCAAGGTCACATAGCAGACTCGAGCAGACTCAGGTTTTGATCTCAGATGACTGGTCTCCACATGTAGTACTCCACACTAGATGTCCACCATACCACACAGTCATGGGCACAAGTTTTTCACTAAATGAAATTTGATGAACGAAGAGTGAAACAGCATTTAATTCCCTGGAAGCATCTGTCTTAACTCCAAGGAAATAAAAAAGGCAAGACAATACTGAAAGGATATTTGGATTGGACCATTGCATTATTCTCTGCTGCCATGAGAGAAACCAGACATATATTTCTACCTTCTTATGCACGTGTACTGTACCTAGAGTCAGGAGCACTCTGGGCACGTTAACTAATCTTTCTGGGCCTGTTTCCTAATCAATCAAATGAAGGACTTTGACTCAATGATATTTGATGTCCTTTCCAGCTCCAAATCTATGATCCTAGGAACATCTCATCCCTAAGTATACCTTTTGCTGTCATTGTTTCTTAGTGGTTTACAGTCATTTCCAACTCTCTGTGACTCCATTTCTGGGGTTTTCTTGCCAAAGACACTGGAGCGGTTTGCCATTTCCTTCTCCAGCTCATTTTACAGATGAGGAAACAGAGGCAAACAGGGTTAAGTGACTTGCCCAGGGTCACACAGCTAGTAAGTGTCTGAAGCCAGATTTGAACTCAGGAAGATGAGTCTCCCTGACTCCAGCCTGGCATTCCATCAACTGTCCCACCTCGCTACCCTAACATTGAAGACGATAGCCAGTAATTGCAATGAGCTAGGTGCTTGGTCATGTGGATTATATGACACTTAGCATTTCCAGTAACACAAGTTACACTTGAACTAAGGTAAAAAGGGTTGATTCATTCAGCAATGGGTCCCTTGCTCTTTGAAGTTTATAGATGCTGCAGTAACCACTTATCTTTTTGTGTTTCTGTAAAACTTTTTTTTAATGTATTCACCCTCTTTCCTCTCAGCCATCGACCTGGGGGGTCATAGAGGCAGGACTTAAAAACATTTAGTAGATTGTAATTTGACTATTCTACCCTTATTCTTATGTTTACTTATTGTTAGAGTTTACATTGGTTCCAACCTGGTCTAAAAGCTCCATGTTTAGGTCCTGGCTACCATAGAATCTGTTCAGTGTTTCCCACTTCTTACCCATGCTTCTTCTGAGAACAACAGTAGCTACAAAGCAGGCTTCTTAGAAGTGGAAATCATAAACATAGACCTCTCTCTCTCTCTAAAACTGCATTAATTGAATAGATCTGTTCTATTTTGGGTTTGTGTTTATTGGGCTCACAATTTTCATGATTACTAATGGCTCAGTGCATGGAGCAATAGTCCTGGAGTCAGCAAGACCTGAGTTCACACCCAGCCTCAGATGATAATTAGTTGTATGACCCTGGGCAAGTCGCTTAATCCACTGGAGAAGGAAATGGCAAACCATCCAGTATCTTTGCCAAGAAAGTCTCATGGGTAGTATGGTCCACTGGGTCACAAAGAGACAGATCAACTGACCAATAACAACAAAAGACATTAATAAAACATTTTTGATTTTATAGGCTGACAAAACTGAATAAAAATTCCTATCCATCATAGTCAGTAGATCAAAATTAATAAGGTTGGTATCAAATTTGTTAACCTTCATCAATATTTTATTTGGAAAGGATAAACTATTTCTAAATCCATCATAAACTGCCCATATATTTTTTGTTCTTTTGTTTTCTTCTCTAAATTAGAGAGGATTTAATTACTTATCTATGCATTAGATTTCCTATCCCTTAGAATGTCAAAAGGGCAAAGTCTGTTGATATAACAACAGATGCTAGCTCACCACTCCTGACCTGCTTAGTTTGTAGCTATTCCCAGGGGTAGATGGGAAAAAAATTTGAGAGAGCAGGGGAAAAGTAGTGGAGTGAGGAGTTTTAGGGGGATGGGGACTGGGAGAAGAGTGGTAGCCAAGTCTTACCTTAGGTAGGGAAATGGATAGGGATCCCTTGAAATGTGTTCATGTGAATAGGGAGGGAGAAATGTGTCCCTCATGGGTTTCATTCAGGTGAAATGGGCGACACAGGAGATACTCTCTGCCTTCTTTTAGCATGAGTTGTATTTCCCAGGAGCATCCCGGGAGATGGAGCTCATGAGGCCTGGGAGCATCTAATGTTCATAGTGAATAAAGGAACATAGGTGCAGAGGTAAGATTTATTTGCCTTAGAGGGTGGCAAAATGGTTAATGTAAAAGCTCAGAGTTGGACCAGGCTCTGTGACTTGGAAAACAATGATTTCCATAACCCAACACTGCCACCTTTGAGAATTAGTATTTTGGGAATTGAGGTTCATGAGAAATCCCCCCTCCCCTCCAAAAAAAACTAAATGAGAGAGGGGAAGAAAGACAGAGACAGAGAGAGGAAAAGAGGGGAGATGGAAGACAGAGAGATCCGCTATTGTGCTAGTTCATGAACGGGAATGGGCAGGGAGCAAAGCTGTTTGTCTTTCAGAAACTGTCCCTTTTTTAAGACATATAGGAAAAAAATAATCAATTATATATAAGTATGTAGCCCATGGAGGTGACACAAGATCTCAGAATAGGGTAAAAGAAGAAAGAAATAATTTGCAAAGAGATAAAGTAAATTAACACTTTTCAGAAAAGAGAACCACAAAGGAGAGATGATGGGGAGGGGCAGGGAAGACAGTCCCATCTGTATCTAGGCTGGAAGAGAATATCTTTTTTTTTTAAATTATTTCATTATTTATTTAATATTTTAGTTTTCAACATTGATTTCCACAAGATTTTGAGTTACAAATTTTCTCCCCATTTCTACCCTCCCTCCCACTCCAAGACGGCATATATTCTGATTACCCTGTTCCCCAGTCAGCCCTCCCTTCTGTCACCCCACTCCCTCCCCCATCCCCTTTCCCCTTACTTTCTTGTAGGGCAGGATAGATTTCTATGCCCCATTCCCTATATATCTTATTTCTCAGTTGCATGCAAAAACAACTTTTTCTTTTGAGCATCTGCTTTTAAAACTTTTAGTTCCAAATTCTCTCCCCTCTTCCCTCCCCACCCACCCTCCCTAAGAAGGCAAGCAATTCAACATAGGCCATACATGTATCATTATGTAAAAGCCTTCCACAATATTGCCTTTATTGAATTTTCTCCCTTGACCTTGTCCATTTTCAAAAGTGTTTGCTTTTGATTACCTTCTCCTCCATCTGCCCGCCCTTCTATCATCCCTCCTTTTTATCCCCTTCCCCCTACTTTTCTGTGGGGTAAGATACCCAATTGAGTGTGTATGTTATTCCCTCCTCAAGGAAAATCCTATGAGAGCAAGATTCATTCATTTCCCCTCACCTGCCCCCTCTTCCTTTCCAATAGAATTGCTTTTTCTTGCCACTTTTATGCAAGATAATTGACCCCATTCTATCTCTCCCTTTCTCCCTCTCTCAATATATTCTTCTCTCATCCCTTAATTTTATTTTATTTTTTTATTATTTTTTTAGATATCATCCCTTCATATTCAACTCACCCTGTGCCCTCTGTCTATATGTATGTGTGTATATATATATGTGTGTGTGTGTATATATATGTATATATATGTATATATACATATACATATATATATATATATATATATATATATATATATATTCCCTTCAACTACCCTAATACTGAGAAAGGTCTCATGAATTACACACATCATCTTTCCATGTAGGAATGTAAACAAAATAGTTCAACTATAGTGAGGCCCTTATGATTTCTCTTTCTTGTTTGCCTTTTCATGCTTCTGGAAGAGAATATCTTAAAAAGAGAAAAATAAATGGAGAAGGATGATTTGAGAAATGGAGGTGGATGAGGGAAGGATACCCTGTTAGACACCAGAAACTAGATGTGTTGTAGATGTCTTAAACTCAGCATGTCAAAAATTGAACTCATTATCTTTAACCAGAAACCCTCCCTTCTTCCTAACTTCCCTCTTACTGTGGAGGGTGCCACCATCCTCCCAGTCACCCATAAGTAGAGCCTGGAGGCTCACAACCTATGGGTCAGCCTCTACTCCTGATTTGCACCCCCTCCATGCTCCACTCCACATACATTCTGCCAAGGCCTGCAGATTTGATCTTTGTAACAATTCTCATTTCACCTCTTCTGCTCCTCTGACACTGCCACCACCCTGATACAGGCCCTCATCACCTCCTCCCTGGACTATTGGAATAGCCAGCTGGTGGGTCTGCTTGCCATAAATCTCTCCCCACTCTAATCCATTCTCTACTCAGCTGTCAAGATAATCTTCCCAATGAGCAGGTCTGCCCATATCACCTCCCTATTCTGTAAACTTTAGCAGTTTCCTTTCACCTCCAGGAATCAAATATAAAATCCCCCTTTTAATGTCGAAAGCTCTTCATCATTCACCCTGTCCCCTGTTTCAAATCTTCTTCTACCTTATACCCCACTGTGTGCTCTTACAATTCAGTGACCCTGGTGTTTTCTGGTTTAAATCCTTAGTGATGTCAATAAAACTTATTTATGTTTGTGTGTGTATGTGTATGTGTGCATGTGTGTGTGTGTGTGTGTGTGGAGCATTTTGAAAGGCACCAGGCAAATTTTTGACCCCTAGTCACATGTGTTAGGATATCTGTGTCTCCACAAAGTGCTACTCTGATACCTCATTATAGTATGAAGATGATCCTGGGTTCTTGAAGATAAAACCAAAGGAGTGTGGGCTAAGGCAGAATCTGTCATGCTGAAAAGGCTTCAGATATGATCTCTGTGGAGAGACATATCACCAATATGCTGGACACTTGGCATGATTTTTTTTTGGCCATGACAACCCATGAGACAAAAAAAAAAACATCTTTCAGCCCTATTCGGCCCCCTTCAGCCTCTGAAATCATGGTAGGAGAGTGATAAGAAAGAGGTGAAGGGATGCTAAGACACCCCATTTTTAGACCTTCAGTACACTTTAATTTGACTGTTTGTAGTCAAACACTGAGCTGAATCTAGTAAGATGAAATCCAATAGGGATAAATGTAAAATCTTCTGTATACAAAAATTTGTACACAAAAAAAATGCATGTCATAAGGACAAAATGACAGAAATATGGTTGGCCAACAACTGTTGGACAGCATAGGAGAAATTCATGCAATCTGATGATCACTCACCTGAGGATCTCATAGGAGTGGTTCTTCCTTGGGTACGGGTTCTATTAGATGGCATCTGGGTCCCTTCTAACTTTGATATGCTAACTACATTTTGTCAAATTTAGTTTCCTAGGTATTTTTCCCATTGTGCTTTTTCCATTTACAAAATGCTTTTCTCACCTACCTGCATGGTGGGGAGTGCAATCACCATTCCCCCCTCCACCCCCTTTCCAATTCTGGAACCATCATCAAATCAACTTTGTCTTTGCTCTTGGAAAGGGTGTATCAATCTGCTCCCATATGACTCCGTTCACCATCTCTGTAACTTCCCAAACCAAAATGGCCCTCCCTGACAGTCTGCTCTGTGTGTTGTCTCCCCTATTAGGATGTAAATTCTTTGAGGATAAGGGCTGTCTTCATTGTTGCTGTTGGTTTTTAACCCCAGGCACTTAGCACATTGTTTGGCACCTAGCAAGAGTTTGATAAATGCTTTTTCATTCATTTATTCATTCTTCCCATTATACAGATGAAGAAATTGGGGCTCAGAAAAACTAAGCCATCTATTCAAGGTTATACAACTAGAAAAAGGCAAAGCTGTGACACACATTGACCTGACATTTCCATGAGATATTCTTTTCACCAGACCATGCTATTATTTGCTACCAAAGGAGATCTGATTTTTCAACTTCCTCAAAGAGCAATTGCAGCAAAAGGTTTCTAGCATGTACTCTTGTGCTTTTTTCTGACATATTCAGGTTAGACGTCCAAAACGCACATCTCCCTCGGGAAATTTATCATATTTCAAATTACACATGTCTGTTATAACATGAATCTTTGTTTTACCTACCATGTATTTATTATTGCTGCTCCTGAAACTTCCTCAAACCCCCAAAGAGGTCTTAATCCCTGTCAAATATTATTATGTTCCTGACTTTTATGCAGTCTTGAAAAGGCTTGTTTATTTAGTTTCAGTGACTCCTTGTTACTGCCAAATATTATTTCATTTCAGCACAGATGTTGAGGAGGCCAGTGACTGGAATTACTTTACAATTCTGACATTGTCAGGAGATGGATCCCAGTTTAATTAGGGACAGCTGCAAATGAGTAGGGAGTCACCTGCTGTAGCTATTTATCATCATTATAAGCTCACAGAGCAAGGGATCTGGGCACTTTCTAAACCTTCACTTGGTTGGAGTGTGTGTGCAAGATGGAGCTTATGATTTTAATGCCTTTTATGCCTATACAGAGCCCACTCAGATAAAAATGGGGTTGTCTCTGCAGCACTATTTTCTTGTCATGATATACGAAGTGTGAAAATGTTTCTACTACCCCTACCCTTTTTCCTTTTGTGCTGAAATCATGAGATGTTAGAGGTAGAAGGAAGTCTAGAGGTCATCCAGTCCAATCCTTACCTAAAGCACAGTTGTTCATTACAGCATCACTGAGAAGTGACCCTCTTCTTGAACACTTCAGAGGACAGGGAACTTATTACTTTATGAAGCAGTCCATTCTACATTTGGATATTTCTCATCATTCGAAAGTTCTTTACTGGAAGAAGACAAAATCTGCCTTCATGTACCTTCCACCCATTCATCTCTGTTCTTTTCTTTGTGACCCAGCTTGCAGAGATCATAAATTTAAAGGAGGAGAGGCCCTTAAAATTGATTCCAACCTCTCCATTTTACAGGTGAGAAAATGAGGCCAAGAGAGGCTCATTGACTTGCCCAAAGTCACATGGTTAACACAAAGGCAAGATTCCAAAAACCAGGTCTCCATTGGCTTTGGAGTCAGAAGGACTGGGTTCAGATTCTGGCTGTGTCACTGTTCAGCTATGAAACCTTGCCCATTGCATTACACCTCCTTGGGCCTCAGTTTCCTCAAGTGTAAAACGGGCAAGTTCAACTAAATAATCTCCAAGGTCCCTTCTTTGATACATATTGCTGGGTAACTGGATGATTTTATTTTCTTTACTAAATGTTGGCAAGAATTTCAAAGATTAAAAATGGCTGCCAAGGGAAGGAACCAAGACCCTGGGGCTCACATAATTCCCCACACCTCCCTGACTTGTTTTAGAGTAAAAATATTGGACATTAGGGGAAATTATGAGTTAATATGCTTGTTAAATTTTCATCCTGATTCAGGTTGTCCTTAAGGAAATATGTTGACCAGTAAGAGATTGGATATGGAAAATGGAATGCCTTTCACAGATGTGTCAAATGTGGCCCACAACACTCCTAGGTGCCACTCAAACTAGATTTAATTATAACTGGGAAATATTTAACAGAATAAATTAAAATACAATAAAACATAAATAATATTACATTTTAAAACTAAGTCAGTGTATGGCTTATCCTTATGTACAAATTAGAGGCCCCCATTTCTATTTGAGTTTGACTTCATTAGCCTTTCAAACGTTCTTATTTACAATCTGTTAAAATTGGGATCTTTCAGTAGTTTCTAGTCTCACCTGACTCAAATACAAAATTTTCCATCTATTGCAAACTACCAAATCAATCTTGATCCCAAGGGCCTTAAGAAGATTAAATTAGATATGGAGTCACTAGGGGATTAGAATGTTTCTAGGATCAGCATGAACAAACATTTATTCCTGCATGGTCTCAGAGGAATGGGAATATTACAATTTTTTATACTTGCATAGGAATGTGTGTAATTCAAAGCATTCTTCCATGCAGAAAGAATAGAAAGCATCTATTAAATGCTTACTATTTGGTGAGGTGTAAGGACAGGTAAGGATTGAACTGTGACGTGGTATGGTTTTAGGGAGGTTAAGTTGTACTATGGTATGATTTCAGGGAGTATTCGTTACAAGAGACAGTCTTGGTTCAGTGGGTGGAGAACTGACTCCACAGCCAGGAAGACCTGAGCTCAAATTTTGTCACTCACACATAATAGCTGTGCGGCTGTGGGAATTCATTTAAACTCCCTGAGCTCTAGGCAACTTTTGAAAATTATAAATTCCATGGAGTTCCCACAGCCAGTGGAATCATACGGTCCACTCCCTATCCTTATTCTCTTTATTTTGCTGTTGTTGTTGTCAGTCATTTCGGACACTTCATGACTCCATTTGGGGTCTTCTTGGCAAACAATACTGCAGGGGTTTACCATTTCCTTCTAGATGTGGAAACTGAAGCAAACAGGGTTAAGTGACTTGCCCAAGGTTGCACAGCTAGTAAAAGTCTCAGGCCGGATTTGAACTCAGGATGATGAGTCTTCCTGACTCTAGGCCTGGCACTCTATCACTGCTCACCCTTATTTTCTTACAATGTACCAAGCACTCATGATAAAAATCCAAAAGTAAGGCAGACCCTGCCCTCAAGGAGCTTCAATTCTAAAGAGGAAGACAGAACATTTAGAGGAGTAGGACCCAGGAAAGGAATTATGGTCTAGGAAGGCTCCCAGACCAGTAGGGCAGTCAATTGTCACATAGTAGATGTAATGTGATTAACGTTATTTTTAGGATGAGAAGTAGAAAGTGGAGGAAGGGGGTGAAGAAGGGAGGGTATGGGAGCAGAGACAGGGTTGAAAATAACAAGGTAAAGAGGAGACTGCTCCACTCCAGGAAGTGCAGAGCCCACTCCCACCCATGGTCTTTGGAAGTTGAGTTTGGAGGGTGGATAGCAGCCAGACAGAAAACGACAGAGATGAGAACTTCCACAAACGCACTAATGTGTTTGACCTCCTTTCACCTCTCTGGTCTGTTTGTGGGCGGAGCAATGTCCTCAACTCAAGTTTCCATCTGACCTTAAAAAAACCAAAACAAAAAAAAATGAAACTGTGTGGCAGACAAAGCAAGTATTCATGACATCAAAAGATCATGATTGTCACCTAGAACATTCCCAGTGAGAGATCATACAACCAGTGCTGAAACACCTCCAGTGGAAAGGAGCAGACAATCCTGGGAGGCAGCTCATTCATTCCCATTTTGGACAGCTCCCATTGTTAGGAAGTTTTTCCTTATGTCAAACTGAAATATCTTCCAGTAACTTCTCCCCACGGGGCTTAACTCTGCCCCTCCTTTCTTTTCTGCCCGAAAATAGACCAGATCCCTCCTCCATGGGACAATGCTTCAGATATTTTTTTTTAATTGTCACCGTGTCTTCTCTAAATCTCTTCTTCTCTGTGCCCCACATCCCCGATGCCTTCACCTGGTACCAAATCCCACCCAGTGCTTAGCACAGTGGTGACCTATAAGGAGCTCTTAATAAATGCTTGTTGACTGACTACCTGACAGATAACCTCTGACAATTACTACCTGGGTGATCTTGGATTTGTTTTGTAATGTCTCTGAACCTCGGATTGTTCTCATCTATAAAAGTAAAGAGCCTCTAGGGTCTCTTCCAGCTTTAGATCAATGATCTGATGAACTGTTAGTTATATAACAAGGTTTGACGTCCCCCACCACCCCCACTCCATTCCAGACACTCTCCTCTGTATGTGGCACCCCAGCTTATCCCAATATTTCTTAAAATGTTACAACTCAGAACTAGACACACAATGGTCCAGGTATTGTTTGATCAAGGCAGGGTTCAGAAAGACTATCACTTCCTTCACCTAACTACCTTAAGCCCAGGCTTATAGAATCAGGGGTTTAGAGCTGGAAGGGGCCTCAGTAGAGGACAGATAGCATTTAATGTGCAAAGCGCACTATGTATGATATCTCCTTTGGTCCTCACAACAGCCCTGAGAGGTAGATGCTATTATTATAATACCCATTTTACAGATGAGAAAGCTGAGACACTGAGAGTTTAAGTGATTTCCCCACAAATGTCTGAGATGATTACTTGGTCTTCCTGTTTCCAGCCAGCATTCTTTCCACTATGCCCCCTTATGACTCATTCTATAGGGGAGAAAATTGAGAGGAGACATGACTTTCCAAGGTTCCACAGGTAGGAGGAACCTGCAAAGCCGAGACATGGGCGCAGATCTTCTTGAGCCCAAGTTTGGCAGTCTTTCTTACATCCCACGTTGTGCTGAAGGGAGGGGCTTTATCACCCTGCTGATAGCACAGAATGACAGAGGCATCACTGGATGATAGTCTGTATGAAAATGATCAGGGCATTTCATTGGACAACGGGTTTGATAGGCATCATTACTGTGGCATGGTGGCAGGGGAATGCTGATATGTATTGAACAACTGGCTCTCTGTTCTTTTTTAAAGTGTGTATAGAACACATAAGTTTAATCAGCATTATTAATATTGTCTCCATCACTTGGTTAAATCTATACAACCAACAAAATAATAAGTCCAGCCCTCCTTTGTAGTTCTCTACTGAAAATTTAACAATTGGCTCTCAGGACAGGTTCAAGCTTCAGTATGTCCCTATATGGCAGCCAAGGGAGATAAGTGAATCTTAGGTGCCATTAACAAAAGCAAAGTTCAAAGGTAGAAATGATGGCAAGAAAGAGCCATATCTTGGCGAAAAGATGTTGGGGGGAAGGGAGGAGAAGTGGCTATCCTGAACCTGGGACTGGTGAGCTTCCTCAAGATGGCTGAGGGTACATCTCTGAAGCAAGCTAGGAATGAAGAAGGAAGTCTGACCAGATCTAGAATCCAGGCATTCTGGTCTCCTCAGTACTAAGAGTCATGGTCCTTGGCTCCCAAGTATGAAAAGGGAGAGGGCAGTTGTAGGCTATTGGGTATGGGTCCCATACTAGAAAGACCTAGGCTCCTGATACCCCCGAAAGAGATTATTGTGTTGCTCTCCCTGGGAAGCCAGAGTGTACCCAGAAAGAGCCAATGGATTCCCCTTACCATTTAGTCAAGTTCACCATGAGCCATGAGACCAGGAGACAGTACTTTGGAAAAGCCAGTTGGCACATAGTAGGTGGTTAATGATAACTGCTTATGGATTAGAAGGCCAAACTTCAGCAATCTGGTTATTAAGCCAACAAGGAGGCACAGTGGATAGAGTGCCGAGCCCAGAGTCAGGAAGGTCTGAGTTCAAATCTGGCCTCAGATGCTTACTAACTATAAGACCTTGAACAAGTCACTTAACTTCTACCTCAGTTTCTTCAACTGTAAAGTGGAGATATGATAGCACTTCTCTCCTGGAGTTATTGTGAGGATCAAATGAGATAATATTTATAAAGGAGTTAGCACAGTGCATGACACATAGTAGATGCTATATAGATAATAATGATGTTGCTATGAAAGCACTGGATTGAGTCAGGACATTGGGTTTAGTCCTTATTCTGACACTAACTGTGGACCTCTGTTTAGTAAGAGGACTGGACAAAGTGGCTTTTCAGATACAAATTGTGAAGAATAGTTGACTTTAGCACCTTCTTATCATAAAAATCAGATAAGAAGCTACCAGGTGGCCCATTTTTTTTCTGTTCCCCAGGGCATCCTCCTGAGTAGCTGCCTCCTAGTTTCCTAGAATCTGTCTCTTCCAACAAGGTATTTTTTCCTGCTTTCAATATGATGGCTAGAGAAAAGTGTAGACCAGCTGATGGCATCTTTCATACTAGTCGCTCAAGCTGCGAAATTCCTAGTTTTGAATCTGGCATAATATCTCGAATGAGAAAAAAGAGATGACCTCTGTTCCCTGCTCTGGTCATGACATACATAAAGTGCTGTGTTTATGTCCGGATGGCACATTTCACAATGGACATTGACAAGATGTAGAATACATAGAGAAGAGTGTTCTGGGTGGTGAGGAAGCTCAAACTCATGCCATGCAAGGATTAGTTGAATGAACCAGGATGGTCAACCTGAAAAAAGACAAGAATAGAAGTAAAATATTGGGTAGAAATGCTAACTGTCTTCAATTTCTTGAGCAGATGTCATGTGGAAGAGGTATTAACTTTATTTTGCTTGGTTCTGGCTGTTCAGACCTAAAGATAAGAGGTGATAATTACAAAGAAGCAGATATTGACTCAATGTAAGAAAAACTAGTATCCAGAAAACATTGAGGCAGAGAGATTCAAAGATTTGACCAGCATCACATAGCCATTGAGTGAATGAATTTGTAATAGCACCGAGGTTTTCCATTGCCTATTGCACCTAGACCACCCCACCTCTCAGTCCACAATCATGAAATCACTCTGAGCCCATGACAATAGGAATCCAGAAATTAAGGGAGGACCTGTATAGAACCGATGCCTTCACCTGGTACCAAATCCCACCCAGTGCTTAGCACAGTGGTGACCTATAAGGAGCTCTTAATAAATGCTTGTTGACTGACTACCTGACAGGTAACCTCTGACAATTACTACCTGGGTGATCTTGGATTTGTTTTGTAATGTCTCTGAACCTCGGATTGTTCTCATCTATAAAAGTAAAGAGCCTCTAGGGTCTCTTCCAGCTTTAGATCAATGATCTGATGAACTGTTAGTTATATAACAAGGTTTGACGTCCTCCACCACCCCCACTCCATTCCAGACACTCTCCAAATCTTCCTAGAACTGGAGGCAACTTAAGTGTTGAATCTGAAATTTCCAAGACTGTGACTAAAAGATAAGAACTCTACCTATCCTGCCCACCCCCCACCACCAGTGTCCATTATACATAATTAGATAGGCTCCTTAAGAACAGGATCTGTTTTGTCTTTCTCTGTATCCCTAGCAGTGCCTGGTACATGGTAGGTGCTTAATAAATGCTTGTTGACTTACAGTTTGATTCCAAGATAGACAGGTGTAGACCCAAAGTCAGATCCAGCACTGAATTTGCTCATAAAGGAGCTGGGATTAGACATGGCAGTAAATTAAGTGAGTATTCAGTTCACTACATACAACTGAGAAGGTTGCCAAGGAACGCTGGCAACTGACCTAATGAAAATCCAGTTACAGCCATGAAACATCCTCTCCTGCTTTTTCTGCTCCCTTTTAATTTTATTTCCATGAGAATCTGTGTCCATGGACAAACTTGAATATTTGTGTTTCTTAGGCTAGTAAAGTAGGAAAGACATATAGATGGGAAGGATGCTTGGAAGAGGGTAGTTATGGCACAAATGGGTGGGCCTTATCCCTAGACTGGAAAAGGTTCTAATACATACATATATATATATATATATATATATATATATATATGTACATATACATATATATGCATATATATACATATATATATATATATATATATATTGGAGTGAGTTACTGATCAATAAAGGTATCATAAGCCATTGAGCCAGATCAGTGAAGAAGGAAAAAAGTTTCATTTCCCAACACGCTGAGAAGCCCAGCTGTCCCCATGGACTTGATGCCCCACATATCCAAAGTAAAATCTTCACATAAAACACAACCACATCTCCCTTCCCTTAGTTGTGTTGTGTTAACTTTAATCAGTCAATGCAACTGTTTTCCCTCCTCCCCTCAGAATCCAACAACTTCCAGTAGCTGGGGACCTCCCGCCCACCATTGGTTGGACCTGCTTTCTGTACAAGTATTTAGAGACCCGGCCTTTTCATAGTTTAATCTCTGTTCCCACCCAAATGGCTGGATTTGCTTCTACATGACCATTTGGTCATTATTTGTGTTTTAGTCACCTGTTCTATGTGAACGTCTTTCCCTTTCCCAATGCCCCAGGGGCTGGCTTTCATTTCTTTCCATTTTCATTTTTATAGTGCTTTATCTAGGTGAGCATGCACAATTCAATCCATCCGGTCCTATCCTGAATTCTGTTTCTTGGGTCATGTTTAGTCCTCTTGCCACAGATGACTGTGTGACCTTGAGCAAGTCACTGATTTATCTGGCCCTTGGGTTCCTTCTGGTTCTAAAGTTATGTCACTCAATGAGAAGTTATATAGAGTAGGAATTAGGCCTGGGATTTCACTGGTATAGGGACCTCTGGGGTAAGGAAACTCCCTCTACCAATACAGCTCAGCACCTTCTCTGAAACTTATGATCTTAGAGAGTTGCAAAGAACACTGAGAAGTTAAGTGACTCATCCAGGGTCACACAGCATGTGTCTTGAGCCCAGGTCATCCTGGTTTCAAGGCTAACTATCCTCTGTGTCATGTTGCCATCCTGCTTAAATAGCTTATTTATTTTTAGTTAATATCCAGTAAAGGATGGAGCACGAATTTTCAATTCCCATTCCTTCATAAGCTTCTAATGGGTCACTATTGTTTTGTTCCATAGAGAAGCTGTTCAAGCAGATCTCCTCCCCCTTCTCCCCTCTTTGCCTCCTTGTTCATTTGTTCCTCAAGAACCCTGAACAGAGGCTAAAGGCATCTAAAGATTTTTGTTTTCATCCTGAGAACCAATAGAGAATAGAATTCATCAAATATTTAGAGTGGGATCATCGAAGTGAAATGATAAGCTTTCCTCTCTTTTTTGCCTCTCCCAAAGAGCCACGTGTAATGCCTCCCTTTTTTGGCTCAGTCTGGTTTAGGAGGAAGGAAAGGAGAGAGGAGAGGAGAGGAGAGGAGAGGAGAGGAGAGGAGAGGAGAGGAGAGGAGAGGAGAGGAGAGGAGAGGAGAGGAGAGGAGAGGAGAGGAGAGGAGAGGAGAGGAGAGGAGAGGAGAGGAGAGGGGAGAAGAGGAGAGGGGAGGGGAGGGGAGGGGAGGGGAGGGGAGGGGAGGAAGAAGGGAGAGGCAAGGAAAGAAGGAAAAAAGGAAAGACGGAAGGAGGGAGGAAGGAGAAAGGAAAGGAGGAAGGGAGGGAGGGAAGAAGGGAGGAAAGTAGGAAGGGAAGGAGGAAGGATGGAAGGAAGAAAAGTGAGAGCATGATTCGTAAATACCATATTATCGAAAGAGCTCATTTTTACCAGGGAACTCATCTTCCCTAATTTAAAAGAGAAACTCTAAAGATAAATGAGGCTCCTCAGAGTCCTCCATCATAGGAGTGGTTTGTGGGTGCCTGAGTTCAGCAACTACTGCCTTCCTTAGCTAGAGTATGGAAGGGGAACACTTCCAGCAGCAAGTTGGGCACTGGTCCCTGGAGCAGAGTATGATCCTTCTACAGTGGGACTTGACCCAGCTGTGTTTCCCAGAGTGCTCCCCACCCCCAACTATGTTGCACTCAGTTCTGTAGCTGCAAGCTAGGCTCTCTCAGAAGCTGGTTGGAGGTATTCAAACCCAAACTGGATTGAGCACTAGTTAGGCAAGTTGTAGACTTGTAGATGGGATCTCTGATCATTGGTGGGTTGGGCTAGCTACCCTCTGAGGTCGTTCCCAGCTCAGCCCTTGTGATTCTGTAGGAGGCTATTTTAGGTTGATCTCCCCTCTTTCCCTCTGCCTGCCCATCAGACCCTTTCATAACAGGTTTTTACCATGTTTTGAAACTATGCCATGCTTTGATTTTAAGCCTGGCACTCCCTGTAGATGGCAGGTTGCAGAAAGTCCAGAAAATACCTTTCTGGCCCATGAGTAGCTTTGGGTCAGGATATTTTCTTGTGCTTGATGAAATCTCAGTACAGAGAGGTAGCATTCATTGCAGAATCATTGAGACAGACCTGGAAGGTCACTGAAGAGCCATGCAATCCATCACCAAGATGCCAGGGAGGCTTCACTTCAACCACTCCAGATATGTGGGTAAACATCTCCTTTGTACAGGGTGTTCCTAAAGTCTGGACACATAGGCAAAACTGCATATTTTCAAGAAATGAAATGAATGAAATTTTCAGCCACATTTTATTTAATTGGAATATTAACAAATAACATCTTCTATATGATTTCCATCATTTGTGATGCGAATATTGATGCGCTTTGCAAGATTCACGTGAACTCGATGCAATAACTCCACATTGCCATCAATTGTCCTCTGTGTCCAGACTTTAGGGACACCCTGTACAGGTCCACCAAGCAAGGAGGGCTCGCATCATCGGCCATTCCAATGTTTAACACTCCTTAATACTTTCATAATTTTTGTGATGTTCAAACCACCCTCACTGTGCTATCACATTGGGTGGAATAAAATTTGCATTTATTTGGCGTCTAGAACATATCAGGCACTGCAATAAGCGCCTTACAAATGGGATCTCATTTGATCCTCACAATAACCCTGGGAGGTAGGTCCTCTTATTATACCCATTTCACGTGTGGGGAAACTGAGATAGACCAGTTAAGTGACTTGAGCAGACTCCCATCCCTACTAAGTATCTAAGGCTGACTTTCAACTCGGGTCTTCTTACTCCAGAGCCAGCGCTCTGTGCAATATGGCGCCACCTAGCGGCCCCATTGTTTCGCCGCTCCATTTAGAGGCTTGACTGATGCACAGCTAGCTAGCTTGCTATGTGTTTTTAAAGGCAAACAGATTGAGCTTTGATGCAGATTTTCCCAGGGCAGCAGGATTGTCAGCAAGAAATTGAACTTTCCTGGAAAATGACTACAAATACCTTTTCAGACCAATCCTGAGGCTTTCCCCCAGGGCCATCCCCAAGTGGGTGGTTTTCATTTTACAAGGCGTCATGCAAGCTCCCTGTTCCCTGGAGACACCCTTGCATCTGAGACCTGTTTCTTCATGAAACTGTGGTGGTTTCAAGGGGTTCTGACCAGGTGTGCTCAGTGTTTCACAGTTCAGGATAAATATTTTCTAAATTGTGTTATGGAGGCTTTTTTTTAAGGCATTGAACTCTTTGAATCAAGTCTGTTTGTTTTCCAAACATTGATTGATTTGGATTCCAGAGACCTGGGTACAAAGCCTTACTCTGCCACTTACTAACTATTGAGAATGGGGGCAAGTCACCTCTCAGTTTCCCTATACATTATCTGTAAAATGAAGACTCAGATGTCTCCGGTATCTGCTTCATGGGGGGCCATTGTGAGGAAACACTGTAAACTTTAAAGCATTATATAAATACAAATTATTAACATCATGGGGAAATAGATTTAGAGGCAGGAAAAAAACCTTAAAGGTCATCCAATACTATTTTAGAACATATCCAAGTGATTCTGAGTCTTGATTTCTTCCTTCAATATTTTCTTTTTTAAAGAAGAGCTGAATTTTTAGGGAGGCCCTCCCACGATTTTTCCCTGCTGCTAACTCATCATATGAACCCATAATCAGGTCCATAAGATCTCTAGTTACATTTTGGCATGGTTGAATGCATAAAGCTCTCTATAGTTAGAGGCAACACATATCCTTACCCTTTCCCACCCACCTCCCCACCATATAGATTTTTCCCCCTTCCTTCTTCTTATGCTTTATTTGGCTATTTCACTTGGTGGAATGAAAAAACCATAAGGAACCAGACAAAAAAAAAGTCAGGAAAGCCTTGACCGAATGGTCGTACGAACCTCAGACAAGACACACAGTTCAGTGAGATGCAGTGTGCCTGGTCATTGTGTCTGAATCTGACGCGGATGAAATTGACACCATATGCGCCCACGTGTAATTGCTCTGAGGGGCTAGAAGTGGGGTGGGAGGGTGGGACTGGGAAGTGGAAAGCAGCATGTCAGAACATCTTACTAACACCTAATTCATCCCAAGCTTGTAAATATATCTAATGCTTACTTAAAAACAAAAGTAGAAAAACTGCTACAAGCAAGATTGCTCTTTGACAGTGAGTAAATGTGGGTAAGAAGATAACACGAACAGAAAGAAATTTGTAACAACTTTTTATGGTATTTTAACATTTATTCTATTATTATTTTTTGCAGTAAATAAAGTGGTTATGGGGCTCCAAGGAAAAGGGCCCAGATGTTAGTGACTTGTATGAATTGCAGTGGAAACAAGTTGTAAAAAATACAGCCATAAACCAGGCTGTCAATGCCACACATCTGGACAATGCAGCTGTATGTTCCTAGTACTGTCGTCACCCAAAGAAAACTCAATAGCCTTATTTCATCCCAATTAGGCTACATACCAACAGGATCAGCATTAAATGGTGCGGGTGGGGCAAGGAAGGCTCCTAAGTATGGCGCCTCCAGGAAGCAGCTTTTATCTCGCAGTTGAATTTAGTCACCAAGATATGGAAGAGAGGTTAACCCAGCTACTCCCATAATTATAAAAAAAAGCCATGTTCTATACCATGAATTAACAGATTACAGTTGGAATTTTGGCCTCTTGCATTATATTTTTAAAGAATGGAAACAACAGCCTTTCTTGCTGCATTAAGCTGATTTCTTAAAAATTGGAGGAGTGAATGCTATCCCTCTTCCTTCTGCACCATTCTGGTGGTCTGTGGCCATCCTCAGAGGCAGAAGCATCTGGAACGATTGGAAAATAATTCATGTGCCAAAGAACCCAATTAATTTAAAGTTGTTCTGTGTGGTTTTTTAATTTGTACATTGCAGTGGGTTGTCTCAAAGGTTTTTGTTCATACATTCTTTGGGTCTATGATTAACAAGGATAGTTCATATAGTACTTGCGGTTACAAAGTACTTTATGTGGATTATTTCATTTAAGTTTTATAATTTAATTCCAGTGTTTGTGGGATCATAGATTTAGAGCAAGAAGGAAGCTTAGAGGGACAAGAATTTAAGTGACTTGCCAAGGGTCACAGAGCTAATAGATGTCCAAGGAGAGATCTGAACCTAAGTCTTCCTAATTCCAAGTCCATTGCCCTATTCATGGTACTACTTTGTCTAAACTTTTTCTTGGAAGATTTTTTTTTGTGGGGAGGGATGTTTTGGTATCCAGCCTTTGATTTCATTGGCATAGTAAACTCCCCTGGGGGGAACCTCTACCTATGTAAGTCACGTAATCCTGTCGGCCTCAGTTTCCTCATTTGTAAAATGAGCTGGAGAAGAAAATGGCAAACCATTCCAGGATCTTTGTCAAGAAAACTGCCCAAAAAGAGGTCACAA
This sequence comes from Trichosurus vulpecula, assembly GCF_011100635.1. Classification (NCBI taxonomy): domain Eukaryota; kingdom Metazoa; phylum Chordata; class Mammalia; order Diprotodontia; family Phalangeridae; genus Trichosurus; species Trichosurus vulpecula. The sequence continues at coordinate 50,763,863 of NC_050579.1, forward strand.
AGAGTCAGACATGACTGAATCAACTGAATAACAACATATATACACATGTGTGTATTATGTATGTGTATTGTATGGTTGGTTGGTTGTTGTCCTTCATCCTTGAAAAGGGTCAAGATAGCATCTATTTCAGGGTCAAAGTACAGTGCATCCAACTGCAGCTGATCATAACAATACAAAATCAGAAGGCTCTACCATAGGTCAGGTGCAAATAGTCCATATGAACATTTGGACTGGAAATGTTTCTAAATTTGCATGTATCATTTTTCTCTTGAGCTACTGTAACTTTCCTTTACTTAGAGCATAATGCATTCTTTTTCTATTTATTTAATATTTTTAGTTTTCAGCATTGATTTCCATAAGATTTTGAATTACAAATTTTCTCCCCATTTCTATCCTCCCCCCACTCCAAGATGGCATATATTCTGATTGCCCCATTCCCCAGTCAGCCCTCCCTTCTGTCACCCCACTTCCCCCATCCCCTTTTCCATTACTTTCTTGTAGGGCAAGGTAGATTTCTATGCCCCATTGCCTGTATATCTTACTTCCCAGTTGCATGCAAAAACAACTTTTTTTGAACATCTGCTTTTAAAACTTTAGGTTCCAAATTCTCTCCCCTCTTCCCTTCCTACCCACCCTCCCTAAGAAGGCAAGCAATTCAACATAGGTCATATTTGTATCATTATGCAAAACCCTTCCACAATATTCATGTTGTGACAGACTAACTATATTTTGTTCCCCCCTACCCAGTCCCCCTTTATTCAATTTTCTCCCTTGACCCTGTCCCTTTTCAAAAGTGTTTGCTTTTGATTACTTCCTCTCCCTATCTGCCCTCCCATCTATCATCCTCCCTTTTTTATTCCCTTCCTTCTTCTTTCCTGTGGGGTAAGATACCCAATTGAATGTGTATGTTATTCCCTCCTCAAGTCAAATCCAGAGAGAGCAAGATTCACTTATTTCTCCTCACCTGCCCCCTCTTCCCTTCCAATGAACTGCTTTTTCTTGCCGCTTTTATGTGAGATGATTTACCCCATTCTATATCTCCCTTTCTCCCTCTCTCAATATATTCCTCTCTCATCCCTTAATTTTATATATATATATATATGTATATATATATATATTCCCTTCAGCCACCCTAACACTGAGGTCTCATGAATTACACACATCATCTTTCCATGTAGGAATGTAATCAAAACAGTTCAACTTTAGGAAGTCCCTTGTGATTTCTCTTTCTTGTTTACCTTTTCATGCTTCTCTCAATTCTTGTGTTTGAAAGTCAAATTTTCTATTCAACTCTGGTCTTTTCACTGAGAAAGCTTGAAAGTCCTCTATTTCATTGAAAATCCATATTTTGTCTTGGAGCATTATACTAGTTTTGCTGGGTAGGTGATTCTTGGTTTTAATCCTCCATTGACCTCCAGAGTATCATATTCCAAGCCCTTTGGTCCCTTAATGTGGAAGCTGCTAGATCTTGTATTATCCTGATTGTGTTTCCACAATACTCAAATTGTTTCTTTCTGGCTGCTTGCAGTATTTTCTCCTTGATCTGGGAGCTCTGGAATTTGGCAACAATATTCCTAGGAGTTTTCTTTTTGGGATCTTTTTCAGGAGGTGATCAGTGGATTCTTTCAATTTTTATTTTACCCTCTGGCTCTAGAATATCAGGGCAGTTTTCCTTGATAATTTCTTGAAAGATGATATCTAGACTCTTTTTTTGATCATGGCTTTCAGGTAGTCTAATACTTTTAAAATTATCTCTCCTGGATCTATTTTGCAGGTCAGTGGTTTTTCCAATGAGATATTTCACATTTTCTTCCATTTTTTCCATTTCTTTGGTTCTGTTTTATAATATCTTGATTTCTCATAAAGTCACTAGCTTCCACTTGCTCCAATTTAATTTTGAAGGTAGTATTTTCTTCAGTGGTCTTTTGGGCTTCCTTTCCCATTTGGCTTTCAAGGCATTCTTCTCCTCATTGGCTTTTTGGAGCTCTTTTGCCATTTGAGTTAGTCTATTTTTTAAGGTGTTGTTTTCTTCAGTATATTTTTCAGTATTTTTTGGGTCTCCTTTAGCAAGTCGTTGACTTGTTTTTCATGGTTTTCTTGCATCACTCTCATTTCTCTTCCCAATTTTTCTGCTACTTCTCTTATTTGCTTTTCCAAATCCTTTTTGAGCTCTTGCATGGCCTGAGACCAATTCATGTTTTTCTTGGAGGCTTTTGATGTAGGCTCTTTGACTTTGTTGACTTCTTCTGGCTGTGTGTTTTGGTGGTCTTTGTCACCAAAAAAAGATTCCAAAGTTTGAGTCTGAATCTGGGACTGTTTTCACTGCCTGTTCATGTTCCCAGGCAACTACTTGACCCTTGAGCCTGCTCGTAGAGTAGAGAGTACTTTGACCCAAGCTTGAGGGGCTGCACTGCTGTTTTCAGAGCTACTTCTACACAGCAAGTTCTGCCACACCAGCACTCCTCCCCCAAGAACCACCAATCAGGATTGCGGCCCAGATCCAGGCAGGGAAAAGCAGGCTTTGCATTCTCACTCTAATCTGGGGCTTAATTCTTCCCACCGGGTAGGCCTGGGGTCGGAAGCAACTGCAGCTATAGCTCTGGAAGCAGCCTCAGAGCTGCACCACCTCTGCTGCCCCCAGGGTGGTGGCCAACCGTGAAATCCTTTCATTCTGTCCCAGCAGCTTTTCCCACTAACCTTCTCTGTTGTCTTTGGCGTTTGTGGGTTGAGAAGTCTGGTGACTGCCACAGCTCAATGATTCAGGGCCCTACAGCCTGTTCTGCCTGGCTCCCAGTCTGGTTGGTCCTGGCACAGCCCATGCTGGGCTCTGCTCTTCTCTGCTCCAAGCTCCGTGGGATAGACCCTTCCCAGTGACCATCCAGGCTGTCCTGGGCTGGAGCCCTGCTTCCCTCTGCTATTTCATGAGCTCTGCATCTATAGAATTTGTTCAGAGCCATTTTTTACAGGTGTTTAAAGGGACCTGGGGGAGAGCTTAAGCAAGTCCCTGCTTTCCAGCCGCCATCTTGGCTCTGCCCCACCATAACACCTTCTTTGATGCAGTCTTCCACTGCAAAATGGGGGGTGAGGATGGAATACTAGCAGCTATTTTCCAGAGTTGTTGTGAGGGTCAAAAGAGATACTGTTTGTGACGTATATAGCATAGTGCCTGACACATAGTAGGCACCAAGTAAATACTTGTTTCCTTTCTCCCATACCTATTTGTTTGTGCTATGGTACATCATGGCCCTATAGAATGTTCCAGAATTCTTCAGGCCCCCCCAAGGTGGCACCATTGCAGGGAACTTTGGATATTATAAAATATTGAGTAATTATGAGTTATTATCCTCAAATATTAAAAAATTCAAATATCATGAAATTGAAATGCTTGTTTTCTCTTGGAACCTTGGGAAGAATGTGGCACCATTGTTCATTCAGCGGATGACCCCTTTTTGTCCTAATCATTGCTCTGTCCCCACAGGTAGTAAGTGCAGCCAGAGCCATTACAATTGCCGGAGAGAAACTTACCCAGCCACTGATTGGGAAACTCATTAAATACGAACTGCTGAACCTCAAACAAAAGGATGAACAACGAAGGGCTGCAGAGAAGAAGGTAAGATGGTGGGTCTCTGATGGAAAGAGACAAGAAATGAAACCTAGACATGTCTCTTCAGAGCAGAGGTTTGTAAAGTCTGCTGCCATCCACGGATTCTCTTATTTTTCCAGTTGGGATATTTTTATAGAATTGATTTCCTTTGTAATCTTTTTTTATTTTTTTTTATTTTATGCATTTGAGAAGGGGACCTCATGGTTCACCAGACAGCCAAAGAGGTTCATGAAATGATGTTTCAGACCCTCTTCATTCAAGGCAATTCATCTCTTCACAATCCCACAGCTCAGTGGTGCCTTAGCTCAGGGGGTTGCCTCCTCCCACCAAGGTTCCTTTAAGAAAATGAGGTTCCAGATAGAGGATTTGATTTCTCAAAAATATATACATGGAAAAGGGACAGGAGTGGGAGGTCCTGTGTTCACATCCTCCCTCCATCAACACCTGTGTGACCTGGGGCAAGCCGCATGACTCCTCTGGGATTCAATTATCTCATCGTAAAATGTACTCAGTGGCTTCGAAAGCAAATGTGGGATGATCCTATCTGTTAAAAATAATAATAAGATAAAAATAAAAAAATAATAATTAAAAATTAAAATAATATTGTATCTTAGTGTTCATTCTCCATACACTATGCATTTCGGCCAAACTGATCAGCTTGCTGTTCCTTGGAAACAACATTACATCTTCCATCTCAGTTCCTTTGCATAGGCTGTCCCTGATTCTAGACTGCCCTCCCTCCTCATCTTGGCCTTTTAGAACCCCTGACTTCCTTCAGAAACTGGCTTAAGCACCACCTCTTACACATGACCTTTCCTGATCCCCCTCAGGTGTTCGTGTCTCTCTCCTCAAATTCCCCTATACTTTCTTATACATTGTTTGTCTATACTTACATATGTATGTTTTGTTTTACCCTCCACCCAAAGAATGTAAGCTCCTTGAGGACAGTGTTTCATTTTTTTTCTTTTTATGTATCCCATGCCTAGCACAGTGTACCTTGCACAGCAGTCACTTAATAAATGCTTGTTTATTGGAGGGTTGCTAGTTCTCACTATGTGAAGAGAGCATCACTAGCCAACCATTGATGTCAGGTATATACCAAGGGTTGTTTTTCTAGCAACATATTTAAACGGTCATACAAAAAGGAGGTGGGAAATATGGACAGAAAAAAATGAAAGCAACCTCAAAAAGGGGAGGGGAGGAGGCAGAGAAGAATCAGCCTGAATCAGGCCTTAAATATCTTAGATGAAAATAATGGTTCACATTTAAATAGTGATTTCCATCCAACAGTCCTGACATAGGCCATATATTAGGAAACAAAAAAAATTAGGAGACTGATCCCAACCTTCTACCCTTCTTTGAAACCTATTAGTTGGTGGCAGTCAGAACTCACACTCAGAGCGCATGACTCAAAATCCTGTGTCCCTTCCCCAGTGATCTGCTGCCCCTCTGCGTGGCATTTATCTGCTAGAATATCACATTTTCAATTCTAGACCAAGCTAAAGCTATTTTAGCAGCAATCCATTTTCTTTTTCTGCTCACGTATTACCTGTCTGGATATTTCATTTGCTTGTGGGGATTTCATTTAATTTGTCTGTGGAAGTGGAGCTACGCTTGGCACAAAGATTTATACCTGATCCAACAAGACTCTTAAAAATTTTTAGCAATGTGATGCCAAAATCAAATCCATTCACTCATTATCACTCCTCAGAATAGCCGGACTATTTAGGGGTCTCATTGAAAATCCATTCGAATGGCCCAGTGCCATGAACAGCATGTTCTTCTATAGATAATGCAGCACAGAGAGATTTCTATGTGCTTTCTCTCATCTTTTAGAAACAGGAAAATAAAGATATTCTCAGGTGGAAGAAATGAAGCTAACCTGTGTAAAGACCATAATGTCTTAAGTGGTCTTTGCATCCCTCTACCCCACCCTGCAGTGTCCAGCATCTTGTATATTAAACTTGACCCCAGGGATGAGAATTAGCATTACTAGGTAGCAATTGTAGAGATTCGAATTTAGCCTGGATATCTGGAATATCTCAATTCTTAGTACTCTCTAAAAGTCAGATAATCTGCCTTTGCAGGTGGTGGGTTTTCTCTCCTTCAAGCAACTTCAACCACTTGTCAGGTCTTCTCTGGAGAGGAATCTTATTCAGATAAAAGTTGGACCAAATGTAACCAGAATGGCCTTTGTTTTCTTTGAGTGACTCAATTTATCTCAGTGAACTTTACTAGGTGCTAAGCCCCAGGCCCAAACCCCATTAGGTGTTAACATAATCCATGTGGATGTGAACCTCCCAGGGTCCTAAGGGGAGGGGCCAACTCAAGAACCAATTGCCAGAGCCTGAGCTCTGGTGATTCAGATGATGTTTGATGATATCTGAAGCCCTATAAGAAGGGAGGACAGAGCCATTTGTGCAGGGCTCTGGAGATGGTGTTGATGAGGAGACTCCGGGCAGCTGTAGCTAAGGAGCCCTCCAGCTTGTAAACCCAGATGCTGAGACTTTGTTGAACTCTGGTAACTATGTGTTGGGATTTGAATCAGACAAAGTCTGTCTGTTGATGTTTGTAATTTGTTTTAAAGTTCAAGGTGCTGACTTTTTCCCCTGAACTAACTGAATGATATTGGTATGCTGAATTAAAAGTAAGCTTGTCAACCCCTTCACCTTGCTTTCCTTAATTAAGCAAATCAAAAGAACCTGTGCTGTTGGCAGCTCTCTGGGTGCTGGCTGTGGGTGAATCTTATACCCCCACAGAAGCTGCTAGCCAGATCGTTGAAACAAATGGCGTAGTCGGTAGGATTCTGCCTTTAACATGGAAAGCATGGCGTGTTGGGGTACTGGGTTGGTTGAATGTTTCCCAGTTTTTGGATTGCTCTTTGTACTTGGAGTGGCTATGGTTCTGTGCAGCCTCAGGAGCAACAAAGTCCTGAAGGAAAACAGGCCGTGGAAGTGCTGGGCATGGTTTCTCAGGGGCTGGGAGCAGGAGATAATCCCTTCTTCCCAGGGCTTAAGCTGATAAGCCTGGCCCTGGGGGACTGTGATGAAAGGGTGAAAGTCTTGAGATTATATTGTATATGGAGTTTTGAAACAGGAGTGGAGAATGGCCTTGGAGACTTGGAGAATGGCCTTCCTACAGATTTGGCAGGAGGGGCTGGTGAGAAAAAAGAAGCAGACTGCAGCTGCCAAAATACTGACCCAGATAGAGCAGAAGACTGACTGCATGAGAACTTTAGAAAGGTGAGAGCAGTGAGCTGCTTTCCAACTGACTTTGGTGAGGTGAGCACAAAGATGGGGAACCACCTACATCAGGATTCCAGAAGAAGCCAGGTGAGGCCAGCTGGAGTTGGAACCCAGGAGCCTGAAGTCCAGCCCTGGGGCAAGATGGAAACTTTGCAGCAAGGCACTGAGTCTGCCTTTTTGGTCCCTTCAGCTTGGGCTGCTTGGGATCCAGGAGGGAGGCATGGATTTGTTTTTGTTGGGGTGGGGGAAGTGCCTTGGACCCCCAGGGACCCCACCCTGTTGGCTTTTATCACCCAGTGGACCCTCAGGACTTGGAACCGGGGACTGGAACTTAATGTGGAGAACAGACCCTAAAAGAACTTTGTTTGGACTCTTTCTTTGAAATTGAGACTTTGGGTGCCACGTGGAAGCCTGCAACAGCAGTTTGGGGAGGAGATATCCCCAAGAGAACTCTATTTGCTTGTCTGTTTGCTTTAGGACTTTACTAACTAAAGCATGCCCGTGCCTCGGGGTACTGGGAAAAAGCCTGCGATGGCAGTGTGCTGCTGAAGAAGCACTTTATTTGGACACTTTATGAGCTTAAGAGATTAATTTGCTTTGACCTAGGGGTGGACATTTGAATAGTTAACAATTATTTTGGGAATGATTGATTGAAGAAATTATCTTGCTGGGACCTAGGGGTGGGTCACATTTGAATTGTAAACCAATATTTGGGAATGTCACTGAATGATGTATTTTGCTTTATTATGAATGATATGTTTTAGTTTCCTTTGTAATTGGATCACAATGTATGTTCTAGGATACATGGCTGATTAGATTATGTATCCTAGAACAAGGGGTGGAGTGTAACCAGAATGGCCTTTGTTTTCTTTGAGTGACTCAACTTATCTCAGTGAGCTTTACTAGGTGCTAAGCCCCAGGCCCAAACCCCATTAGGTGTTAATGTAATCCATGTGGATGTGAACCTCCCAGGGTCCTATGGGGAGGGGCCAACTCAAGAACCAATCGCCAGAGCCTGAGCTCTGGTGATTCAGATGATGTTTGATGATGTCTGAAGCCCTATAAGAAGGGAGGACAGAGCCATTTGTGCGGGGCTCTGGAGATGGTGTTGATGAGGAGACTCTGGGCAGCTGTAGCTAAGGAGCCCTCCAGCTTGTAAACCCGGATGCTGAGACTTTGTTGAACTCTGGTTACTATGCATTGAAATTTGAATCAGACAAGGTCTGTCTGTTGATGTTTGTAATTTGTTTGTATTTGCTCTAAAGTCCAGGGTGCTGGCTTTTTCCCCTGAACTAAGTGAATGATGTATTTGTATGTTGGATTAAAATAAGATTGTTAACCCCTTAAAATGCTTTCCTTAGTAAAGCAGATCAAAAGAACCTGTGTTGGCAGCTTTCTGTGTACTGGTTGTTGGCAGGTCCTTACACCCCCCACAGAAGCTGCTAGTCAGATTGTTCAAACACCAAATGGTCTCTGAAGTTCTGCAATTCTGATTCTGACTTGCTGATAACCGTGAGTAAATAATTTCTTAACCTATTTCCTCATCTATATAATGTAGATAAATAATAAAATTTCTACTACTCACTTCAAAGCATTGTTGTGATAAAAATACATTGTAATTTCTTTAAATCAGTAGAAATCTTGCCAAGAAAAAAAAGAGAAAGAAAACAATATTAATTCCGAACTTTTTTAGAGTATTTTATACTTTTCAAAGCTTTTTGGCCTATGTCAATTATCTAGTTTAAGGACAGCGTGTCATTTCCAGGAAAGTTCTCTAGCCATTGGTGTAGATTTTGACCATGTAGAATCTTTCCACCAGAATTCCTAGAGTCAGTGCTTTTGAAATACCTGAGAGAGTTTAGAACCTTTAAATATAAAAATTAGCACACCAGTCATCAGTATTGAAATACCCTTTAGCAACTACCTTAAAATTCACTATTATACAGAAGCAAAAAATTTAATTGGAACCATTAAGCTCCATGAAAGGAGACTATATCTTCTGCTTGCTTTGGAATCTACATGGAATAGTGGAAAAAGTACTAGATTTGTAGCTAAACAGCCTCAATTCAAACCTCAGCTCTTTACCTTTCTACCTGTGTGAACTTAGACATGCTACTTCCTCTCTAAGGCTCAGTATCCTCATCTGTAAGATCAAGGACCTAGACTAGATGATCCCAAAGGTCAGCTCCAAGTCTATGATCCTGTACTACTGAATATCTAATGATAACTCTTCCTATGGGGCACTTAATAAATGCCAATGGACTTGTTTTATTGCTTAAGTATAATGCTGGCATAAACAGAAGCCATCAAGCATAGTTATAAATAAATATAAATTAGATAATTATATATGTATATATACACACACATATATAATATATACACACACACACACACACACACACACATATATATATATATATATATATATATATATATACATATAATATATATGTACACACACACACATAACATCTTGGCTTCATCATCTCCTAGATATGTAACCTTCGGCAAGTCCTTTTGCCTACCTGAGCCTCAGTTTCTCAATCTTTAAAATACGATTACTAAAATCACACTACCTACTTTACAGAGTTGTTGTGAGCACCAAAGGAGATACTGTAAAACTTTGTAACATTATATAAATGAGAGCACTTGATACAGTTATTAGAATAAAACTCTATGAGCGCAAAGAAGTCCAGCCTTGAGTTTTAGGTACACAAATGAGTTTTTGATAGGGATAGAACTTTGTGAGAAGATAATTACACCATCAAACATGATATCTTTATTAGACAAATGCTGTAAAGCATTGGCCCCAAACCTTAAGTCACAACCATATGAGTCAGTGCAAAGCAAACTGATGAAATCTGATTGTAATTAGTCATTACCCAGTAAATGAACTTCCTAACTTTTAAATGATGGAAGCTACATGAGGAACTGTGGTGCAAGGGGAGAAAGTTAGGTTGAAGATCTGGGTTCAAATCCAACATTGCATTTGGCCTTTTCTGTCTGTTGTTTCAACTGAGTTCAGTTTTACTGCAGTGTGAATTTTGTAATAGAAAGACAGCACATCCATGAATAGGTATCAACATCACATAGATGTGAGTTTTGCAGGCAATTTGTCAGTTAACCTTCACCTTGCCAAGATAACCAATCATTATTCATGCTTTCTAAGTGAGCTATTTGTGTTCTTTCTACTTTCATCCCTATGTTTAATTTAACCATAGTGTAAAGGTAATGTGTTTTTCCTACAATGTCAGTTCCTTTTTACTTCAGCTCATATATTAATTTTTGGATGTCAGAAAACACAACCCTTAAGTGTGTTCTAAAATATTTAACTTCATCTAAGAATTTAACTTGGAAAAGGAATTAAACCAGCAAAAGAAAGTGGAAACATCCACAAGCGATTGATTGTTTTTCATAATAATACCACACTGAACATAGTTAGGAAGATAGTTGCATGTGTATGTGTATGTATATATGTGTATATTTGTAAGGGACTATATAAGCAAGTGTATATACACACATACATATATGTAGAGATATATATACATGTATGTACGGACACACATAGACACACACGATAAATGCTTGTTGGGTTGGAATAGACTTACACTTTTTTTCTCCAGTGAATTCAGAACACTCACATATTAATTAATGGTCTTTAGGAAAAGAGATAAATTAATACTAACTGCTTTGCATTCTAGTTAGTAAATTTCACCAAAGAACCCAAGATGAAACAGTGGTGCAGTGGGAAAGATGCTCAATTTGGATTCAGAAGACTTTGGTTTACATCTAACTTCTATTCCTGCCTGTATGACCTTATGCATTTCACTCTATGAGACTCGGTTTCTTCATCTGTAAAATGAGAAAGTAGAAAGAGCTAGCTGATTTTTGAGGTCCTTTTCAGCTCTGACTCTATGAGCCCAGGATCCATCTCCCCCCTTCACTGGTTTTAGAAACCATGTCTCTTTAGAAAGGCCGAAGAGTTCCTTCTCTGGCCTGCTCAAGTACCATATGTTTGACTGAATTAGAGACAAAGAAAGACAACAGAAAAGAGGGGTGACAAGGTGGAAGGGGGTGCTGATAGCCATTTCCTCAGCCACTCAGAGTGCTGCAATTTGATAATAATACATCACGACTATAGCCATGAATTACCCAGAGTCTCCACAAAAGGAAGTTAGAAGAGAAATGAGAGCCACTTTCCCAGACATTCTCCAACTTGGTTCAGTGGAAACCCCTGAAGACTGGAAACCAGCCAACATAATGCCATTTTTTTAAAAAAATCTTTTTCTTTCATTTGTTTGAAAAGAAAAGCCATAGGGACATACCAGGAAATTACAGACTGGTTAGTTTTGATTCAGTTGTGGTTAAAAATTTTAGAAACTGTTTTTAAGAAATCAGCCAAAGGAAGGGCAAGGGACTTTATAGTTTAAGGGGACCAGCATGATTTCAGGAAAAGAATAACTTGCTCACTAACTGGTTGGAATTTTTCAGAAATGGGGTAGAGTCCCCTTTTTTGCATGGATTACTGAGGCCAGGATATTACTGTCATGATTCCCAGTCCTGAGTAAGCTATAAAAATAGGACTAAGGAGAAAAATAATAAACCATTACCAGAGATGCCTATTTTGTTCATCTGTAACACAGATATAATAGTATTTTAATAAAAATTAAATGAAATTCTGGATAATTAATTAGAGCTTATGATAAATTTTTGGAAAGATTCAATTGAATGCATGAATTTGAAAAATAAAAATAGTTGTATCTTCATACCACAGAATAGTTACAGCTGCTGTATCATGAAGTGTAGGAGTTCAGAGTAGAAAAAGCATTGGCCCTAAAGTTGGAAGTGGGTTCAAGACCCAGTTCTGCCTCTGATTAGCTTTGAAACCACAGGCAAAATCACTTAACCATTCAACTTTCTCATTTATGAATGGATGTAGGTAGAGGTGGGCAGGGAGGGGGAGAGATAACACTGGAGCTGCCAACTCACAGAGTTGTGAGGAAAGAGCTCTAATATTACACTATAGAAAGGTGAGTGGTGGTTATTAATAATGATGTTGCTGTTGTTGATATAGGTCCACTATTAGGATGGGGAAAGAAAGATCAAGGCTTAGGTCTGGCACTATAGTTGGGAGCCAACTTACTGAAGGCCAGAATGACAGTACCAAGCATTCAGGAGGGTAGAAATTTGGAGAAGTATCGTAATTAACAAAACTCCAAAGCTCCTAGATCTATGAGGTCAAAAAAGAGGGAGGATTAGGACAAAATAAAAAATGCAGAGTTCCTTTTTCAAAGATTTATTAGCTTCCAAGAGTCTTCTGGTTAAGAAGCTTCATGGACCTAGTGCTAATACACATGCCCACATACAGTGGCCTACACAGAGGTTCATTCATAACATGATATTAATCCATTCATGCATATACACAGACTGTACTTACCAGATGTGGAGTACTGGGGGTTGGGAGAAGCAACCCTAATGACCTCATGGAGGAGTGGCATACTTGAAAAGGGCTCAGCAGCTTCAAATTACATGTCATGGCATCCTTTCCTTTATTTACTGATTTTTTTTAACGCAGTAAGTGTTGTTTATGGCTCACAAGTGGGTATCGCTCTTTTCTTCTTGGTGCCTCTCCCCCTCTTTTTGAGTGTGCATTTTGGAAGAGGGCAGTGGCTTCCTGCTTTGATATCTGGCATAATAGGAAGCATGCTTTCCTCTTCCTGGTGGGCTTTGTATCATCTACTTTATCTCCATTTCTTTCCCACTGTGAGTCTGCAGCCCCCTCCCCCTGTTCATCTCCTGGTTAGTAGATAAAAGGTGATTCTCACACAGACCAACCACCATTTGTACAATTCTTGCCTAAAGCCGACTTTGACTTGATTCTTGAAATCACTATTTACTTATTCCATGATCAAATAAATTTAATAGTTAGATAAGCCAGCTAAAGCAATAGAATTTCAGTTAAAGTTTTGCGTTTACTCCTATGTTGGTTGTGAGGAACAGTGTATTATAATGGATAAAGAGCTGACCTCATAGCCACAAAGCCGTGCGTTCAAGGCCTATATCTGACCAATACAGACTGGGTGATCCTGGACAAGTCACTTAACTTTGTGATGTTTTAGGTAGCTCTAAAAGACTGAATTGTACAGAAGATGTCAACTTTTATGGAAATGTTTACACAGCTTCCCTCAAAAATTCCTAATGTACAGGGCCAACCACATTACTTACCTACTAAAAAGCCTTCAATGGCACCTTAGATAAAATACAGAGTCCTTAGCCTGGCCTTTAAGGCTCTCCACAGACCAATTCCAATTACTTTTTCCAACCTTATTGCCCATTTTCCTTTTCACACACTCTATGCTCCCTGAAAGCTGGAGTATTAGCCAGCCACTTCTCAGACTTTATTTGCTGTCTTGTCTCTACCGGTTCCCAGTCAATAAATCCATCTGTTTATCTCCCTGACTTAGAGTACACATTTTCCTTGTCTCTTGTTGGTTGTTAGTTTCAACATAATTTTACTAAATATGAATTTATTTTAAGTTACTGCCTATGAAATGACTGACCACAGGGAAATAATTTAAAAATAAATGTTTTAGTCAATCTGGTATTTTTCCCCCCTGGGAGTCCTGCAATCTGAGTTTTATGTCTCTCCCAAATGCTAATTGTGTTACTTTGAATAAACTCCAGATCAACCTGCCTGTGCCTCAGTTTCTATGCTTGGGATAAAAAGTTACCTCCAAAGCATTTCAAAGAGAGGCTGCTCATTCCAGTTCTTTAATCTGCAGCTTTTATAAATTTTCAGAGGGAAACCCACCTTGGTCTGTACATGGGAAGAGCTGTGTGATCAGAGAAACCAAAAAAGGCAAGAAAGTGTCAGTATTTTTGTTTGTAACTTAAGTTGTAGTGTCCTTTAATTAAAGACACAAAGAAAGAAAATATGAGAGGCAGTGTGGAGAAGTGGAAAGTATTGCCCTTGGAGCCAGGAAGATCTGGGGACTTGCCCAGAGTCATATAGATCATAAATGGAAGACTCAGGAATACAACTCAAGTCTTAACTCCAAATCCAGCACCCTTTATACCTGGTATATCATGCTATTTCAGTCATCTGTAAAATGGAGGGATTCGACTAAATCCTCTCTAAATCCCTCCCTCCCCTCCCTTCTCCCTCCCCAGCTAAGGTCGTTCTATGGCTCTATGACTTTATATTGGTGATCCTCAACTTATTTTTGCACATAACACAGTATTATTCTTTCTTGTGCACAATTAAGGCACACAGAAACTTTCATCTGACTACACTGCCGAAGAGTTGAAAGATTCAAGTAGATTTATGGATTGTGTAAAGTTCAGTCCAGTTCTCAAACCATCTAGCACACCAAGAACCACTTGTCTATACACATAGAAGTCATATGGAAGTACTGTATCATAAAAATTATGTATCATTTAACACATGTAAACTGAATTGCCTGATCCTCCAAAATACTGAGCAGCGTGTGACAAATTACAAAACCTTTTTATTCAGAAGCTCTTCAACCTGTGCTATACCAATAGTGTTCAGATGATTTCAGGCTTGCAGGGTGGGCATATTTCAGTTGAGATACTTTTGTTGACTACCAACTAAAATTTTATGTCAATGTTTGTCTCTTTCCACTTCAGACAAATATCATGAGATCTTGATGCAGTTCATCAAATAATTCTCACTTTAGATTAAGCAAGTGATATTTTCATTTCATTTTGCAGAATTTCTAATTCTATTTTCAAAATGTCTGCTATGTAACAGAGAAAAACATATAATAATGAGCATAACTTCCCTGATGGGTTCTTATTTTAAATTGTATATACAGATAGTTGGGTATCTTAGAGGCATGTATCATTGAGCAGCTGTTACAAAGCAGAGGCTATGGCTGTAACGGAAATCAAAGCTGTCATTTTCGTACTTGAGTTTGGTAGCCTTAATGCAAAATCAAACAATTGAGTGTCTGGATGACAAACCCTTGTATGTATTTAAGAGAAAATCCCAGTTTCTATGCTATGGCTATTCATTGTGTTAGCCACATGCCTTTCAAAAATAGCAAAATTTATTTTCTCAAATCATTTTGGCAGTGGCAAATATTGTTTTCAAAATGAGCTAACAAGGATCTTTACTCTTATTTATGCCTACTTGATAAAAGATGCATCTTTTCACTCTAAGACTTTTTAAAATTCCTATTCTAGTGCCATCTCAAGTGGTCTTTTAAATTCAGAAAGTTAGCCCTCCTCAGAGGTAAAAATATAAGGTAACACCTGAGAAAGGTTTGTGAGTACATATAATAGAACACAAAATAGATATTGGGAAGCAGGTAGGAGCAGCAGGATGGGAGAAAATATAGTCTGAAAGGGAAGAGGATAGACCATCAAGAAAGAACTGCCTATTTCACAATTTTACTTTGTACCTACAAGACTTATGCAAATGGGACCATTAGTTACAAGACAACATGTAATAAAATGCAAAATTAAATGTATCAGATCCTAAAAGCGAATGAGTACCTTAGAGAGTCAAGAGGTGTATATATAGGGGGGAGGGAATATATGTGTGGTAGACTAAAAAAGAGCCCTAAGGTTAAAGTCATTAACCTCTACCCAGTCTTGTTGTTTAGTCATGTCCCACTCTTGGTGACCCCATGGGGGGTTTCCTTGGCAAAGATACTGGAGTGGTTCGCCATTTCCTTCTCCAGCTAATTTTACAGATGAGGCAACTGAGACAAACAGAGTGAAGTGACTTGCCCAGGGTCCCACAGCTTGTAAGTGTCTGAGGCCAAATTTGAACTCAGGAAGAGGAGTCTCCCTGATGCCACACCCAGCGCTCTATCCCCTATGGCATCACCTAGTTGCCCCGTCTCCCATCCGGGCAATTGCAGTAGCTTCCTATTTGACGTCTTATCCCCACTCCCTTGCCCCTGCAATTCAAATCCTACTTAAAGTTTATTTGAGAGATAACCCTGACCCTTAGTAACTATTTGATGCCAGGTTAGTGGCATAATGGATGGTTCTGGATTTGGAGTCAGAAAGACTTGACTTTGAATCTCTTCTCAGACACTTAGTGATTGTGTTAACCTAGGTAAGTCATTTACCCCTTTTCAGCCTCTTTGCCAATCTGTAAAATGGGAATGAAAATAACAGCATCTATATTACAGTGTTGTTGTAAAGATCAAAGGACATGCTACGTGTAAAATGACTTGTATACCTAAAAAGCATTAAACGAATGTTATTATCTTAACCTCTTAAGCAGAGGATGAAAATAATGCTTATATTATTACCTTTTATATTAATTATATCATATAAGGTATTATGTAAGTATATAATATTATATGTAATTAGATTTGATTATATATAATTACAGGCAGCTAGGTGGCACAGTGGATAGAGTGCTGGGCCTGGTGTCACGGAGATCTGAGTTCAAATCCAGCTTCAGACACTTAAAGCTGTGTGTTCCTGAGCAAGTCACTTGACCCTGTTTGTCTCAATTTCCTTATCTATCAAACGAGTTAGAGAAGGAAGTAGCAAACCACTCTAGTATCTCTGCCAAGAAAACCCCAAATGGGGTCATGAAGAGTCAGACACAATTGAAAACAACTAAATAATGAAAATATATAATTATGTAACTTACTATATATAATACTAAATCTACTATATACAACATATAATATATATTATAATTATACTACATGTACTATATAAATATGCCATATATGCATATTATAAATAATATATTGTGCATTATATTATATATGTCTACATAATATATAGTATAGTTAAATAAGTATTAAATTAATACCTGAGACGATCATTTAGAGGAAAGTGCTTTGGAAAGCAGGTGGTGCTGTGTCAGAGCTTGGTAATCACTGAGTGACTGATGACTTCTTCCTGTGGTTCCCTAGCTCTGTGTTCAGAGCACTCTGTGTAAGAACCTTGTTGGTACTGGTTCTCCCCAATGAGACCATGACCACATTCTCTCTTTCCAGGCACTGGAAGACAAACTGAAGGCAGAAAAAGACAAAGAAAAAGGAAAAGTCAAGGCTGCTGGAAAGGAGAAGAAACCAGCCAAAGGGAAAGGAGGAAAGGGAAAGGACCAAGGAGATCAAGGACAAGTAGTGAAAAAAGGCAGCATGTTGAAACGGCGGGGAGAAGAAGAGGCAATAAAAACATACATCGGTCTGTAAGACTTAAGAATTTTCATGCGTAATGTTCATCTTTTTCCAAGCCCTGTAAAATGACTGTATCAGATGACCACATCACGTATTTTCAGACAGGTATTCCCTGTCTGAGGTTTGGTTGATTCATATTAAGACAAATCTCACACACCTATTTCAGTCTTGTAAAGCTAATGTTTCAACCAAAGTGAAGGACTCTACATTGATATGTATGTTTCCTTTCCAGCCTCATGCCATAATCTGATTTGATGAGCGTGCCTTCTAGGCCTTCAATGAAATAACTGATAAAAATTTAGAACAGTACAGATCCTGGGGCACTCCATTAGAGGCTTTCATCTAAATTAACAAAATTGACTAATGATTGCTTTTTGGATCTGGTCACTTAAGCCATCTTGAATACAGTTAACCATATGTCACCTAGCCCACATCTCTCCATCTTGTCCACTAGGATGGCATGAGAGACTTTAGCAAGAACTTTGCTCAAGTCTGGGTATATCAGGTCGATAGCAATAAATCAAATCAAATAATATTAAGTACCTATCTGCACATGTATGCATATAGATTAAGCTGAGGAGGGGTAAGAGCAATAGTAATTTGGGGAAACGGAAAGAAGGCAAGATCTGAGCTGGACTGATAAATCTTCTGATCTACCAGTGTAGGGAAAAAAAAGGCAATGAGCTTAATCTGGCTGAATATGATCTTTGATAAGTCTGGATCTTACTGAACCTTATTGATCAGGATGTTCAGAAAGTGGCCTTGTGTCTGCCTGTGGGGCTTGATTTCTCTGGAGCCACAAAGGAGCAACAGGGCAGTTTTTCTTGTTCTTGTTTTTTGATGCTAGCATCAAGTGGGGTAGGGCTTGTTGTCAAGCTGTCCACTAGGAGTTTGTGATGGGGTATGCTGAAAACAGCATGTGAAGAGAGGAGGACAGAGAACCGGGGTTTCGGCTGATGGAGGTAAATGATGCTGAGGAAGAGATTAATTCATAGATTGATGGGATATTAGTTGCTGAGTCATTTCATTCTGTTATTGGGGGTTCTTCAGCCATAGCTGCCCAGGCAATTTAACAGTTTCTGATACCTCTCAGTTGGTTGGTGGTTTGCCCCTCCCCCATACAAATTTTCAGGAGAGCTGAGTTTGTCCCCAAAGGGAGTTTTGATTTGTGGAAGCGGGAACATAATTAAGAAGGAAAAATTCAAAAGTTAATGCTTCCAGCCTACATCCAGCATGAAGGATGGAATAGGCTTTTGATCTCAGTGCTAGTTCCAATTGAGTGATTCTAGCCTTCTGAGACCTTGGTGGCAAAGACATGGAAGATGTAAGATATCTGGTTGGCATAGTTCTAACCCCCTTGTAGTTTCTCTGGGGAGTGGGTGTGGAGCACACAGGGTGAGGTGTTGCATAAAAGGATTCGGAGTGTGCATGTGCTAATTTGGGGTAGGGTCAGGGGAGGGACGTGTCCAATACAATCCGACAAGTATTTCCAAAATGCCGACTTCATACGTGGCACCATGCTAGAAAATGGGGTTTTAAGGAAGGAAGAAAAAGAGGGAGGAAGAAAGGAAGGAAGGAAGGAAGGAAGGAAGGAAGGAAGGAAGGAAGGAAGGAAGGAAGGAAGGAAAGGAGGGAGGGAGGGAGAGAGGGAGAGAGAGGGAAGAAGGAAGGGAAATAGATTTATATACTATATCTATGGTATGTGTATATAATACATGATAGCCTTCATTATATAGCCTGGAGATGAACTTGGCTTTTCGAAAGCTACGCCAATAACATATAGGCACTACTTATAGTAGATAGAAAGTCTTCCCACATGAGCATAGTGACAATCTTTCTATGCAGCTACATTCAGAAGGGTTTATGACCCCGGTTGGTCACTGCGTGGCAATTTCTTGGTCCCAGTCAAAGACTGTCTATTAAATCATAGTCAGACATAGAGCATAGGTTTAGAGTTAGAAGGGGTCTTTAGGAGTTCATCTGGTCTGAAGCATCTTATCTTATGGATAAGGACCCTGGGGCCCAAATGTGTAGGAAGTCTCATTCAGATCATTCAGACAGTAGATGGCAGAGCCACATTTGAACCTGAGCCCTCTGATTCCAAATCCACAGCCCCTTTCAGTCTACCATGACGCCTCCCTCTCAGTTATGATATACCTTCGTGGAAGAATGAGCCACACTGACAAAACCACAGATAACTGAAGCAAAAATAAACTAAGTGAACACTGAATGAAATAATTCATGGCCACTGACCTAATGTTTGGCAACCACTTCTGCTCATACAGGCAGTTCTTTTGCAGGAAGCAACTCCATATACTGTATTTCCCTATCCTGTAAACACGCTGTCCCTCAAGTTATAAAATCCCCCACAGAATTGTAGCTGCTCATAACTCAAGAGTGAGCCCAGATGTTGCTCAAAACTATTAGACACAAAGAAGTTTAAGGCTTTACTTTGAACAAAGATGCGAGACTAAGCTGGTTATCATTACTACTCATCCCTTGGAGGCAGAATTTTCATCTCCAATGGCTCACATATTATATTTGCACACCTAATCAGGGGGCTTGTAAAACTGTCCAGGTTTTCTTGGCTGGAAGGGCATGAAGGAAACAAGGGGCACTTGATGTTGCCATGGCCAATGGGCCTCCTTTGGGCAAGGCACAGGAATAGTAAATACCTGTTGAATGGATGGCCTTTGACATGCTCTGTAGTGTTGTGATGGCCTGATTTCTTTTATTATATTCCGAGCAGATGATGAGCCAGACGATGGTGCCCAGCATTACTTCATCCTCACGGGCTTTCACAATCCACAGCTACTGGCAATTATGGCGGAGCTTGGGATTCCTGTATCCAATGTGATTAAGATAACTTCTGAGAATTACGAACCTCTGAAGGCACACCTGGCAGGCCTTAGCCAGCCACACGAGGCCTCGCTGCTGTCAGAAAGTATGTTACCAGATGCCCAGTTTTCTCTTTTGTAACTGAAAAGCTTAACATTGCTCACCGTTGTTGTCGTTACTAGTGCAAATGCTATTAATGTGCAGAAAAAGTGGTGCCCTAAACAGATCCTTAGCTCCCTTCATTTATGAGCTTCTCTTTCCTCTACTTCAACAGACAAATAGCCTGTCTTTTAAAAACTGAAATCCCCTTACACTGATGTACAACCACTTCAAACAGGGATCAGCAACCTTTGCAGGAAGATGAGCCATTTTTGTTGTGACATTCTTTTAAAGAGTATGATAGAAAGGCAGGCAGGCAGGCAGGAAGGAAGGAAGGAAGGGAAGAAAGAAAGAAGGAAGGAAGGAAGGAAGAAAAAGAGGGAGGGAGGGAGGAAGGGAGGTAAGGAAGGAAGGAAGAAAAAGAGGGAGGGAGGGAGGGAGGGAGGAAGGGAGGGAAGGAAGGAAGGAAAGAAGGAAGGAAGGAAGGAAGAAAAAGAGGGAGGGAGGAAGGGAAGGAAGGAAGGAAGGAAGGAAGGAAGGAAGGAAGGAAGGAAGAAAAAGAGGGCAGGAGGGAAGGAGGAAGGAAGGAAGGAAGGAAGGAAGGAAGGAAGGAAGGAAGGAAGAAAGGAAGAAAGGAAGAAAGGAAGGAAAGAAGGAAGGAAGGAAAGAAGAAAAAGAGGGAGGGAGGGAAGGAGGGAAGAAGGGAGGGAAGGAAGGAAGGAAGAAAAAGAGGGAGGGAGGAAGGGAAGGAAGGAAGGAAGGAAGAAAAAGAGGGAGGGAGGGAGGGAGGGAGGAAGGGAGGGAAGGAGGAAGGAAGGAAGGAAGGAAGGAAGGAAGGAAGGAAGGAAGGAAGGAAGGAAAGAAGAAAAAGAGGGAGGGAGAGAGGAAGAAAGGGAAGGAGGGAGGGAGGGAGAGAGGGAGAGAGAGGGAGGAAGGAAGGGAATTGATTTATATGCCATATCTATGGTATGTGCATATATGTGAGTTTATGTATACATATACATATATATATTTTTTCAGTTCACCCCAGACTGCTTTACACCAAACTCATCAATGCTGGTTTATACATTTTTAGTTGATTTTTTTTTACTGGATCTGTGATTTCATTGTTGTGGGAAAATCCCAGTGAGGAAATTGCCTTTATCAAGCAGATCAGCAAGTGCTTTCCATCTCACCATCTTAGAAAGTTGCCTAAGATACTGAGAAGTCCATCCCAGGAAGTGTCACACAGTGATGTCCTTCCTGGAATGTTCCGGTGCCGAGTAGACACCTTGTAGTACATGTGCCTCTCTAAATTCCTATGAAGCAAGAAAATTTTTTCTCCTCTATCTAATATAGATGTGCCTACAATGTCAAAAGAAATAGAAGCTGAAAAACTGAAGAAGGAGAAGGAAGTAAAAGAGCTTGAAATTTTCTGGAAATACTTGGAACCAATTCTGAATAATGGGAAACCTGAAACGAATCTCTTTGACATTGCCAGGCTTGAGCACGTGGTGAGGGAAGAGTTCCTTCCCCTAGACTGGACGGACAGTGAACTACTGGTCAGTAGCTTCCTCTCTGAGACCATCCTGAACATTGGTAACCACGAATACATGCACTCCGTTTATTCATTCCACAAAGACTGAGTAGCTACTACGTACAAAACACTGTGGTCAATGTCTTTTCATTAAATATTCAGTAATGGATATAACCTGATTCCAAAGCTTCTGTGGTGTTTCTGTGGCTAAGGCCATGGAGCAGACTAAAATAATATTAAGAAAAACTCATATTTAGAGAGCACTTTAAGCTTTTAAATCATTTTCCTCACAGCAACCCAATGAGTTAAGCATTTTAATTGTACAAATGAAAAGAAATAAAGATGTCCAGGAATTAAGTGACTTGTCCAAGGTCACAGAGCTTGGAGAAATCAAAGCCAGGATTTATTCTTTCTGCTATACAAACCACATAGAACAATGGACCTATGACTTTGGTTAGGTACTGAAGAGAGGCTGGTGCCTTTTTTAGAAATAATAAAATAATCCCAGCACTAATAATAAATTGATATTGGACGTTAGTGCTTTTCACACTTGGGCATCAATTCAAATGGCGGTGCTTCTAAGATACTTGCCTTACTCATGAAAAGATTTCTAGAGAAGCAGTGTGGATTAGTGGATATGTACACATGTATATTTGCATGTATGCATGTATGTATGCATGCATATATGTATGTGATCTGGGTGGAACACCACCCCTAGGTGTAGGTCTTCTCCTCAGTCCACCATGAATCAGTGACCTAGAACTGTATAGTGAACAACGAAGGTGCTGTTGATACCTCATCCTATAGCAGTGCCCCATGACATGTCTGAGGGATACCGCATATTGGTATGGGACCTCCTCTTGCCCTAGTTCAGGGGTACAGCACCTGTAGCCTCAAGGCCACATGTGGCCTTCTAAGTTCTTGGGTGCAGCCTTTTGACTAAGTCCAGGTTTTACAGAAGGAATCCTATTATTGAGGGGATTTGTTCTGTGAAGTTTGGATTCAGTCAAAGGGCTGCACTTGAGGACCTAGAGGGCCACATGTGGCCTCAAGGCCACAGGTTCCCCACCCCTGCCCTAGTTTATAGCCTTTCCCTGAGTGCTGTAATGAGCTCCTGGACAGACCTGAAGGTCCATAGACCTCTTTCTCTATCTCCCTGTGCTGATCTGGACTGGAAAAAATATCTCATTGTGACTTTTCCTTGGATTTCCCCATAGGATATATATCTGATACGTTTTCTTGATCTGTTTGGAAGAGTTTTGAAGGGGAGTTTGCTGCACTTCTTCCTACTAATCCACCATCTTTGTTCTGTCTTTAACCAAACCTAATAAAATATTGTTTAGTAGGACCTGGACTCCTCACTTAGAATCAAAAAGACCTGGGTTCAAATCCAGATCAACTTATTAGTGCTATTATTCATGGATAGATAGACAGACAGATAGATAGATAGATGGATAGATAGATAGGTAGACAGACAGACAGATAGAATATTTTAAGGGCTTGTTATGTGCTAGGCATTGTGCAAAGCATTGGGTATACAAATTCACGAAAGCAAGAAAATCCTTGTTCTCAAAGAGTTTACAGTCTCTTGGAAGAAAACAATACATACAAGGAAGTTAGTTCCAGTGGGATAGGAATGGCCTAGTTTGGGACAAGATAAGAGAAAAGTCCATCTATTAGATACTTGTAGTGTCTATTAGGGACAGCTAGGTAGTGCAGTGGATAGAGAATAGGGCCTGCAGTCAGAAGGTCCTCAGTTTAAATCTGGCCCTAGACATCTACTAGCTGTGTGACTCTGGACAAGTCACTTAACCCTGTTTGCCTCAGTTTCCTTATCTGTAAAATGAGCTGGAGAAGTGGCAATCACTCCAGTATCTTTGCGAAGAAAACCCAAAATGAGGTCACGAAGAGTCGACACAACTTATTGACTAAACGAGTGTCTATTAATGTGACAGAATATTTGAATTCAACATACCGGTGGCAGAGCCTAAGGTTCCAGTAGGAGAAGACTGACAGGATTGCTAACAGCATGCTGTAGAGACGGTGGCTTTTTAGTTATGGGCCAAAGCCACAAATGCATTGTTCCTTCAAGTCTGGTACAGTGGAAAGGATCTTGGACTGTGGAGACTTGAGTTTAAATATTGTCTCTGCTTCTTATCAACTCTTCAGCCTTGGGCAAATCACCTCACATTTCTGGACCTCAGTATTCTCATTTGTCCAGATAAAGGATAATAACGTTTAGAGTGCCTGTCCCGTAAAGGGGTTGGGATGAAATTGCTTTTAAGCCGCTTCCATTTTCTGAACCCTTTGAAAGCTGCTCTTCCAAAGTCTAAGTTTCATGTCAGACTCTACCCATCTTTCTTCCCCATTTTTACCAGAAATTCCAAGGTGGAACCTCCAAGGCTCCCAACATTTCTACTTCAAGCAACTTGTTTATCTTTATTGATCAGAGTTAAGCCCAGAATAGCAGTTCCCCCTTGTTATTTCACACATTTTTTGAAGGATGGAATATTCTTTAAGACAAGTCAAGAACTTTTCTGCCACTCCACTTTTGGTAGAGAGAAAGCTCCAGCAGATGCCTCAGTTATTCAAAAGTCCTTGTCCCTGCTAGATCATTTCTTTGTGCCATATTTGTAATCAGTTTGGATTCAGGCTAGCTATACCTGTCCCAAAAGTGAACGCACTGCTTTGAGAAGCAATGATTCACCATTCCCCAGATGTATATGGTTAAAGCAGATGGCCTCTAAGGACAGCATGGCAGTGATGAAAAAGTACTGAGCTTGGAGTGAGAGGACCTGAACTCAGATCCTAGTTCTGACACTTACTACCTCTATGATCCTGAGCAAGTCATTTGAGCTCTTTATGCCTCAGTTTCCTCATCTGTAAAATAAGAATATTGGACCAGATGAACTCTAAAGTCCCTGTAACCTATAACAGTTGTCTATGGTCCTGCGACCCTATTTTAGCTGTGAGCTTCTGTGACTTGGTGATTCTGAATTCATTGGTGTCCAGCCCTTAGCACTGTGCCTGGAATGCTTAATCATTGTTTATTAATTATTGATTACTATAATAATAGTGAAGAAAAGAGATACATGTGAAGGGGGGGCTAGCTTAACAATTATAACATTAGGTAGCTAGAGAGCTTTTTCTTGAACTTTCCTTCATTGGCTGTCCCTATGTCATTTCCTCCTGCAGCTGGACTTTGGTACTGAACTTTTTGAAGTCATTGCTTGCTTGATATATGACAGCCTAGACTGGAGGCGGCAGCATGTGAACTACTTAGAAAATATGAGACTTATTAATGTGCCACAAGTCTCGAGTGACAGACCGCATCTGGACATGCCCTGGACTCCTGAGGTAGCACGTTCTCTTGTCATTAAAAGGCTGACTGACTATTTAAAGAAAGTTGTTTTCCTGATTTGTGATATGGTATGGCAGAATGTTGTGTAGAAGAATAAACTGTGAAAATACCTGAGATAAATTGATACCACTTCAAGAAGTAAAAGGAGGAAGATGGGGTGAGAAGAGTAACAGTAGTCTCAGGCACATCTCTGAAGAATTGTGGGTAGAGATTAGATGTAGCTGCCAGCTCCCTTATCTCAGGACACTTGATGGCACTCATGTCACAATGATGCAACATTAATTTTTCCTTTCTGATTTTTAATAGGGAAAGATTTCCCTGACTCTCAGCAACCTCATTATGGCCCAACACTTGGGCAAGTCTGAGGTTTCCCACAGGAAAAAAATTTCCTAATGTTCTGCCCCTCCCTGAAATCAATCACTTCGGTCAGGAAAGCAAGAAGTGTTCATTTCCATCATGGGCTCTCCCTGATTCTGATAGTTTCCCCTCCACTGTAGTCTGACGCTACGCAGATGATTGGGTGGTAGATGTAGTGACCCAGACAGGCAGTTAGGAAGACCCACCAACATTATCTCAAAAAAGACATTACAATCATTAAGAGCATTTCTTTTGGCCGAAATGCATAGATATATGTTTTTTGGTGATTCTTTTAGGGAGCATCTGCAAGTTCAGCAGCCATTTCATCAAAGAAGAAAACACAGACGGATGAGTCACAGCTAACGCGGGATAGTATGTATGAAACCTTACAGATTGAGATTCAGTTCAGCTCAGCCCTTCAGTAAAACACTTACTCAGTTCCTACAGGGTACAAAGTGGCACTGGAGACACCGAGACAAAAAGAAAGCAGGCCCCTCCCTGAAAGGGATTATATTCTTCTGGGGGGCTGGGGTAGAGGGACTAGAGGACTCAAAGTGTACACAGATGAGAAAATGCTAGCAAATGTGAGGAGAGTGGAGAATATTATCAACTGAGTGGAGTTGGGGTGGAATCAAGGAAGACTTCTCAGAAGAAGTGACCCTGAGCTAAGCCTTGGAGAACTACAAGGACTCTGAGAGGCACATGTAAAAGTACATTTCATGTTGGGTGAGCAGAGGCAAGGAGGGTACCTACATTCAGTCATGAGACATTAAGTTTGGCTTGAACATTGAGTGCATGAGCAGAAGGATCAGAAGTTTGGAGGATTTTCTTTAGAAAGAAGCAATTATCCCCAAACACCTTTCTAGTATCTCTTGACCTCTTCTTCCCAATTACTCTAGTGTAGCAAAGACCCATGAGTGAAATGCTAATGGAGAATACAACTTAATAGTGCAGTGGGTTATTTCTGTTGTACACAATAGGTTCTCTCTCTGCTGAAGTGGATATGAGATATTATAATGACTTGATGGAACAGATTCCTGAAGAATTCATTTCTGTGCCTTTGATACTTAACGGCATCTTGGAACAGGTGGGTAATCCCACAGAGTCACTTCTCCAACTCTGTGACCTTCAGCAAGTCACTTACACTCTCTATGCCTTGGCTTTCTCATCTGTAAATCAAGGACTGATTGATAGTGGTGTCTGATCTTATTTTCTTCCTGAAGATCCCTGTGAGAATAAAAATGAGGTAATGATTATGAGGGGGGAAGGTGCAGTCGTCTTTACAGAGGACAAGACTTGAGTCAGAAGCCCTGGGTTCAATTATCAGTTCTTCTACTTTCTGTTATTTGACTTTTAGGAAGTCACTTAACCTGGCCTCACTTTCCTCATCTTCAAAGTGGGGGGTTGGTTTAGATGGCGGTGCCTTCTAGCTCTATATCTATGATCCTATTGTAACTCAAGGCTCAGACCATTTGCTAAGACTCCACTTACTGGTAGAGAATGATTACTAGATGTTCTCATGCCTGCATGAGAGGTGGAGTCGGCAAGAGCTTGGGAAAGAAGAGATCCTGATTCTTCTGGCTACTAGCTTCCAGAGATTATACACTCATTTCCAGGTCCTCTTCAAAGACAACAGATAGGTCAAGAAAGATGAGGACTCAGAAAAGACCGTCAAATTGGACAATTGAGAGATCATTGTTAATATTAGAGAAAGTACTTGGAATTGAGTGATGACATCAAAAGCCATATTGCAAAAGATTTAGGATTTAGTGAGTGGATGGGAAAGGGAGACAATGAATGTAGGCAGCTTTCTGTAGTTATTTCTCTGAAAAGGGGGAGAGTTAAAGATTTATCTTGAGGGGCTAGTAGGACCTAGTGAAGATTCGTTGGGGGGTGACTTAGACATATTTGAAGGAAGAAGGAAAGGCTCTAGTATATAGGGAGAGGTTGAAGATGAGAGTGGAGCAGGGCAGCAGGGATGATTGAGTTTGTAATCTATTGGAATAGATGGGAATGTATAAGATCCAGGGCATATGCAGAAGAGTTAACCTTGGCTAGAAGAAGGGCCATCTCTTTATCAGGGACTGTGGGAAAGGAGGAAAGAGAAGAGGATGAGATGAGGGACTTTTGAAATGAAAAGAAGACGGAAAACACAAAGAATGGGTTGTATTTTCTCAAAACAGGAAATGAGGTCTTCAGCTAAGAGGGAAGTGGGAGGTCCTAGAGGCTTAAGTAGAGAAAAGAAGATTGGAAAAGTGGGGAGCGAGATAGGGAATTGATTAGAGAAAAATAAAAGTGCTGTCCTGATGCCATGATGGCCCAATTAAAGTTTGATAACATGAATCTTCCTGACTGGAAGGAAATGGAACTTCCTCCAGTTCCATTCATCAGCACATGAGTAAGAGCAGAGGAAGTAGAGCTGAGGTTTGGCATTGGATGAGGGGAAATAAAACAAAGGGATGAGGGCTTTAAGAGTAGATTGAATTGACTAACTATGGGCTCAATATTGGAATGGGAGGAAAGTAAATTAAAAGTAAGAGTAATAACCACTACACTACACTGCCTCAGTTTCTCCATTTAGATAAGAATTTTATGTAGTGATCACTCGAAAAGTTTAACAAGCTAATGTGTAAATGTTGAGATTTTTAAGAGAAAAGTACAAGTTTAAAAAATACATTATACATTCTTATTTCTGTAGTAGTAGTGTCTCTCATTGTATAATTGTGTCTAGTTGTATGTACAATATGAACTTAATGTGTATTTCTACTTATTTGCTTAATTTAACAATTACTGGTCTTCTACTTGCATGACTATTTTATTTTCCCCTGATTTATGGAATTATATAGTTTCATCAAAGAACTGGTCTTCAGGGTAGCTACTCTCTTGAAAGGAAGTGAGAACTTTTTCATATTTTAATAGATTGTGGCAACAGAGAATGAACTTCTCCCACCTAGCTTAATGCCACCCATACCCAGAGAGGATGGGTTGGATCCCAGGATTGCAGCTCACATTGTATCCATCCTGCCATCTCTCTGTCTCACAGAGTCTGAAAAAGAGGTAAGTATGGATTCGTGCCATCCCATTTACCTCCACCACTGGAAAATCTTCAGTCTCTTTTAAAAATCTAACATGATTTGCCATTAAACAGAATCTGCATCGGCTGTTCTTACCTGAAGATGAGAGAGAGAAAAAAGCAGATCAGAAAGGTCCTATCATACTGAACTACCATGATGCACAGGGTCACAAGAAGCAGGTACTAAAGGTAATTATTATTAATATTATTATTACACACGTAACATGAGACACCTGGCATAGTGGATAGAGAGCAGGAAAACTTGGGTATAAGTCCTTACCTCTGACATGGCTGTGTGATCCTGGGCAAGTCATTTAACCTCAGTGCTCTACTCTATAGGACTCTTCACAATCATAAATTATAAAAAAGGTGCCAACATGCTTTGGTTAAAAGAGCTTTCTCACCCAAAATTCCCTAAAGTCACAGAATCCAGTTCCTATCCTCCATACTAATTGATGAAGATGATGATGGTGGTGGTGGTGGTTGCGGTGATGACATGACAATGGTGATGACCATAAGATGATAGTGATGGTGATGACAATAGTAATGATGATGGTAGTGATGGTGATGATGATGGTGGCGATGGTGGTGGTGATGATGATGATGATGATGATGATGGTGATGATGTTGGTGTTGGTGGTGATGGTGGTGGCAACGATGATGATGATGAGATGATGGTAATGGTGATGACAATGGTTATAATGATGGTGATGATGGTGATGACAATAATTACGATGGTGGTGATGATGATGGTGTTGGTGATGATGATGATGTTGGTGGTGATGGTGGTGCCAACGATGATGATGATGATGATGAGATGATGGTAATGGTGATGACAATGGTTATAATGATGGTGATGATGGTGATGACAATGGTTGTAATGATGGTGATGATGATGACAATAGTTACGATGATGGTGATGATGATGACGTTGGTGATGATGATGGTGATAATGATGATAGGAAGCCTGTTGTGGTTGCCGCTGGTCTGGGAATCAGGAAGACCTGAGTTTAAGTCTGGCCTCTATCACATACTAAATTTGTGACTTTGGGTAAGTCATTTAGCTTCCCAGGGTCCCAGGAAATTCTCTTTAAGACTAGAAGTTGTAGAAGAGTTACCAATTTGCTTTCAAAGAAGGCATTTCTTTATTGGATTTCCCTATGCCACCAAAATTGCAATTTTGTATTAATCATAATCAAAATCATGCCCCACTTCACTCCCCCCAAGTTTATTCCTCTTTCTCCCTTCTCAAATTACTTTATACATATTTATCTACATACATGTAGAATATAAACTCCTTGAAGATAAAGACTATGTTGTCCTTGTAGAGGCAGCAAGGTGATGCAGTGGATAGAGCACTAAGTCTGGAGTCAGGAAGAGCTGAGTTCAAATCTGACCTCACACACTTACTAGCTGTGTGACCCTAGGCAAGTCACTTAATTTCTCTTTGCCTCAATTTCTTCACCTATAAAACGGGGGTAACAATAGCACCGACCTCCCATGGTTGTTGTAAGGATCAAAAGAGATAATATTTGTTTAAAAAAAGTGCTTAGCACAGTGCCCAGCGCATGGTAGGCATTCTATTCCCTTCTCCCTGCATTCCAGCATCTAGTACAATGTCTTAGATATGAGGCATTCAATAAATATTTCTTGAGTTGAATGCTCTCTAGTTTCCCCCTCCATCCTCTTCCAGCTGCACCTGTATTGGCCATTGCCCTTCACAAAATATAAACAGAACTGAAGAAAATATTGCAGAAGTGGTCTGATCATAGCCAAGTATCATCTAATTATTATTAGTCTCACTCCATACTATTTAACAAGCATTTATTAAGTACCTACTGCGTACAAGTCATTGTGCTAAGCATTAGCAACAAAAATAAAATAAAACAAAACAAAACCGTGCGATATGTTTCCAGGAACAACAAGCCAGTATGATTTAAATGGGGATAACATGAAGCAGGGTAATATGAAGGAAGACTGGAAAGGAAGGTAAGAACTAGGTTGTGAAGTTGAAGAGTTTATATTTCATCCTTGAAAGCCTACAGATTTTTCTGCAGGTAGTGCTAGTCCAATCTGAATCTGACTTTGGCAGTTGTATGGAGGATGGGTTAGTGGAGACTCTGGAGGCAGGGAGACCAGTGAGGAGATTCAGGTGAGAGGTTTTTTGGACACTACATCACTAATGAGGCACCCTAGGATCACATTAGTTTTTTTTGTTTGTTTTTTTGTTTTCTTGTGGTTTTGGGGGGGGGGGGCCAGGGCAATTGGGGTTAAGTGACTTGCCCAAGATCACACAGTTAGTGTCAAGTGTCTGAAGCCGGATTTGAACTCAGGTCCTCCTGACTCCAGGGCCAGTGCTCTACTCACTGAGCCACCTAGCCGTCCCATTAACCAGTTTGTTTTTTTTGTTTTTTGGGGGTTTTTTTGTTTTTTTTGACAGTATTGCACGTGCAGTCTACTAAGACTCTTGAAATGTTGCCTAGTCAGGCCTCCCCTGTCTCATACACAGGAATTCGATTTTTTTAAAAGCCCCAAGTACAACTTTAAATTCACCATTCTACACATAATTTTGGTGAATTTGATCTAGTAAATAGAGTACCAGATTTGGAGTCAGGAAGACCTGGATTCAAAACCTACTCTTAATACCTGAATTGCTGTGCAACCCTGGGTTACCTTCTCTCTCTCTCTCTCTCTCTCTCTCTCTCTCTCTCTCTCTCTCTCTCTCACACACACACACACACACACACACATCACACACCTAACCACACACACACACCTATACCCACATGTGTGTGAGCTTTTCCAAAAGTCTTAGTGCAGTTTTAAACTAATAAAGCTTAAATCTCTAGTGTCCGAGCTTCATAACCTTGACATTATCTTCATCTCCTTCCTCTTCCTCACCTCATATGTCTAATTATTTGACAAATCTTGCCATTCTACTTCTACAATATCGTGTATATGTGTGTGTGTATGCACATATATACGTACGTGTGTGTATATGTATATATCTTATTCATGCAAACAGCTATCGTGCTATTTGAGCACCCAGGTTATTTCAGTGGCCTCCTAATTGGTCTCCCTGCCTCAAGTGTGACGCTGTCTAGACCAGTTCACTGAATGCACTGTTATCAAAACAATGGTTTCGCCACTCAGTGAGCCCCAGTGGCCACCTCATTACATCTAGGATCAATTATAAACTCCTCTGGTTAGCTTTTAAAGCCCTACACAACCCAGTTCTAACATATCTTGCCAATCTCATTGGACATCACTCTTCTATCTTTACTCTATGACCTGGCCAAACTGGCTGCCTCTTTGTTTTTTTTCCATCTCTCATCTTCCTCCAAGCTCCCCGGGAATAGAGATTGTTTCATTATTCATGTTTGTGTCCTCAGCACTCAAAGTAGTGTCGGACACACAGTAGGTACTTAATAAATGCTTGTTGATTGATTAAAGTTTACAAAGTTCTCTATAGAGAGCATCTAAAAGTGCAATTTTAAGCTACTAAAGCTTAAAACTGTATTGCCTTTTATTTATCATGTTTGTCATATATGTATGTAATATCACATGTAAATATATATATATATAAAATATATGTTATATATTATAACCATATGTAATCGGTATATATGTATATAATATACTTATATAGAGTTTATACTGTATGTAATATATAAGTATGTTTATATATGATGTGACATATGGTTTCCCCTATTAACGAGCTCCCAAGGAGCTTGCATTCTAATGGAGGAGACAAAAACACATATATGCATGTATTATATATACACATGTGTATATATGTATGTATAGGAAATAAATACAAGGTCATTGCATATAGGGGAATTTGGAAAGGAGGG
Source organism: Trichosurus vulpecula (assembly GCF_011100635.1). Lineage (NCBI taxonomy): Eukaryota > Metazoa > Chordata > Mammalia > Diprotodontia > Phalangeridae > Trichosurus > Trichosurus vulpecula. The sequence goes on from NC_050579.1 coordinate 50,795,988, forward strand.
TATTAGTGGTTGGGAAAATCAGAACAAACTACTTGTAGAAGGTGGTCCTTGAGCTGTATCTTGAAGAAAGAGACGTATTCTATGAGGCATTGGTGAGAATGAAGTTCAAAGAGGAGAAGACACTAGGAACTGGTGGGATCAGGATAGGCTTGGTAGAACTAATATTATGTATAAGAGGAATATACTAGAGGCTTTTTCAGTAAGATCAAGGGTAAAGCAAGAATTCCATTATCACCACTACTATTTCATGTAATGCTGTATTGGGAATCAAGATGGGCTCTTAGCACTTATTCAACCAAGTGCCCTTGAAGAGTTTGGCCTTTGTTTCCTTGATTAAATTAGGAGTCCTTGATGACCTCCTTGCCTCAAGGGAAAGCCTAGTTTACATGGGCTTGAGTGACATGTTTGTGACATCAGAGGTTTTTAGACCACGTGGGTTTAAGTCGAATTTTTGTGACAATTGTAGGTCACGTAGGTGAAGTGCATGTGTGACTCACCTTTGACCCTGAATGAAATATATAAAACCGGGGGTTGGCTTTCCTTTTTTGGAGCTCTGAGCTGCAGCAATAGTGATGCGTGACTGAGCCAGCCATTGTAGAGCTCCCTGGCTGAACTCAGATGTTGGTAACTACAAATCGTATTTGGTCCGTTTGTAATTTGATTGTACTTGCTCTGAAGTTCAGGGTGCTGGCTTTTTCCCCTGAACTAAGTGAATGATATTCGTATGCTGGATTAAGTTGAGATTGTTAACCCTTTAACGTTGCTTTTCTTAGTAAAGCAGATCAAAAGGACCTGGGCTTGCAGCATTCTGTGAGCTGGTTGTTGTTGGTTTTACACCCCCACAGCAGCTGCTAGCCAGATTGTTGAAACAAATGCTAGAAATGCTAGCTAGAGAAATAAGACAAGAAAAAGAAAATTAGAGAATACACAAAAGCAAAGATGAAATAATTATATCTTTTTGCAGATGATACAATGATATACCTAGAGAATCATAGAGATTCAACTAAAATTAATTTAAGCAGCTAATAACTTCAGCAAAGTCATAGGATATAAATGAATCCTTATAAATTATCAACATTTCTGTATATCAATGTATAAATATAGAGTATAAATATAATGTATAAAAGGTATCAACATTTCTGTATATTAATAACAAAACTCTGTAGGAAGAGATAGAAAGAGAAATTTCACTTAAAATAACTATGGAATGTATGAAATATTTGAGAGTCTAACTACCAAGATAAACAGAAATTAGATGAATACAACTACAAAGTATTCTTTACAGATATAAAGACAAGCCTAAATAATTGAAGAAATACTAATTGCTCCTGCATAGACCAAGCCAATAAAATAAAAGTGATACTGCTACCTAAATTAATTTATTTATCCAATGCCATACCAGATCACCAAAGGATTACTTTATAAAGGTAAAAGAAATAATAAGCTAATCTATCCAGATGGACAAAAGATAAAGAATCTCAAGGAAAATAAGACCAAAAAGTGGCCAGAAGGGGGTCTGGCAGTACTGTATCTCATACTATATAATAAATTAGTAATAAACAAAATGATTTGGTACTGGTTGAAAAATAGGCCAATCAGTGGAACAGATTAGGTATGAAGAAACAAATGAACACCAGTATTGTAATATTCAATAAACCCAAAGACCCTAACTACTGGGGCAAGGATTCATTATTCCATAAAAATTGTTAAGGAAACTAGAAAGCAATATGGCAGAAGTTAGATTTTGACCAGCACTTCACACAGGATACCAAGATTAGCTCCAACTATAACTTGGATATAAAAGGCCATTGACAAGTTAGAGGAGCAAGGAAGGAACATCCCTTCAGATCCATAGAAAGGTGAAGAGTTAGTGATCAAACAAGGGAGAAAGAAGGTCATAGAAGATAAAATGGACAATTTTAATGAAATAAAATGTAGTAATTTATGAACAAATTAAAACTAATACTGCTAGAATTAAGAGTGAAAACATCAGGGGCAGCTAGGTGGCACAGTGAGTAGAGCACTGGCCCTGGAGTCAGGAGGACCTGAGTTCAAACCTGGCCTCAGACATTTGACACATGTACTAGCTGTGTGGCCTTGGGCAAGTCGCTTAACCCCAATTGCCCTGCCTTCCCCCCCCTCAAAAAAAAAAAAGAATGTGTTTTCAGGACTCATATTTTAAAAAAATATTTAAAGCAATTATCTTTGTAATAGCAAAGAACTGGAAGCTAAAGGAACATCCATCAATTGGGGAATGGCTGAGCTGATTGTGGTGTATGAATATAATGGAATACGATTGTGAGATAAGCAATTATGAAGGTGACAGGTTCAGAGAAATATGGGAAGACTCATATACACTGATGCAGAGTGAAGTGAGCAAACCCAGGAGAAGAATTTATATAATAATATCATTGTTAAAAATACTTTGAAAGATTTAAGAACCCTTAAAATTGGAATGATCAACCATGATTCAAAAAGATTAGTAATGAACTATATCATGCACCTCATTATAGAGAGGTTTTAGATCTGAGATGCCAAATGATTTTTTATAAAGCAACAGAGTGAGACAAACATTTTTGGACAAAAATAATAAAAGGATTTATTTTGCTTAACTATGCATATTTGTTTCAATGATTTTTTTCTTCTTTTTTTAACTTTTAAATTGGGGGTAGAAAAGAGGGAGATAAAATAAATGCCTGTTAATTAAAAAATAAAATGAGGAAAATGTATAGACCTTGTGCACAAAGTTTCATTGGAGCTGAACCTTAACAGGAAACTAAGGATTCTTTGAGGTGGAGGTGAGAAAGGAGAGCATTTCAGATATGAGCTAACTATTAACCTACTGAAGAAAATAAGTTGTGCTTGCCCTTTGTAGAAATGATGTGACAAGGGCGACACCATTAGTTGAAATCAAAATTATTTAAAGTTATAAGTGATTGTTTACAAGCTAGCCCTGAGCTAGACAAAATGATGAGAAATTAAGTCGGTCAAGAATTCTCCCTTCATGATAGAGCCGCCTTCATCATTTCCTCAGTAGCAACACCAAAGGACTTGACTTGCCAAGATGTGGCTTGTTGAGATGTTAGGGCATTTTGCATTTAGTTAGTATCTGTGGCTCCAAAAGCCAACAGAGGCCAAGAAAGGATCTGGAGAAGGGAAGGATTAATGCATATCAGCCTTTGGCAGTCTGTCAGTGCAGATGAAGAGTTAGTTCTTTCCTTGTGCCAGGAAACTCTGGCCAAAAAAACACAAAAAACCACATGCTTTTTTGACCTTCAGCAAAACACTAATCGTTTGTCCTCTTCAATTACTATTGATATCCCCATCCTCAAATAATGAGTGTAAGGAGTATCGTGTTTTACATTCTACATATTTATAAGGTTCCCGACAGCTTACCTTCTGGGGAGACTTTAATGATTTCTGTCACATTATTCTTTTGCATCAGGCCCAGAAGAATTTTGACCCAGTACAAATTGAGCAGGAGATGCAGGCCAAGCTACCACTGTGGAAACTGCTTCAATTCCCACTGCCTCCTTTGTGGAATAACACCAAACGTCTGGCTACAATTCATGAACTCATGCACTATTGCACTAATGGTGAATAAATGCTTTAATTTTTAGTTTGTACTCATTTGTTCACAGGTCTGCACATGTATATATCATGAAATTACATCCTTTTTTTCCTAAACAAATGACTTTTTATTTTGAGTTTGTACTCATTTGTTCATGGGGTATGTGTGGGTGTGGGGGGGATTAAACATATATATATATATTTGTGTATGTCTATATATAGTATACAAAATTTAATGTATTAACTTAATGTAGGTATATATTAATTTAATATATAATATATATACATAAATAATTTATATATGTGTACATATGTATATATACACATAAAGTTTCGTTGGTAAAAAGAGTTTTCTGAGTCTGAAACAGAAAACTTTTGCTCCATCGCTGGGTTTTTTTTTCTTTTTGAATAGTTGTGATGTTCTAAGCAGTATGTTATCAGTGACAACACCCCACTCAACTAGATTGGTCCCCAAAGATTCCTCTGGGCAAAAGGCACCGAACATGAATTACCTTTTATCATTTAATTCCCTTAAACAGTAATTGGAAAATCTCATGTGGATAAGCTGCCTTTCAAAGTGAAAACTTTCTCCCTGGTCTGACAGTTAAGCAGTAAGAAAGCATAGGAAATGGCTGAGATGGAAAATAGAAAGGTCAGGAACTCAGGGAGGGGCTGGACTCGAGTCCTCTCAAGCCTCTTCTGACTTTGCCATTCTTGGATTTTTCAGTTTAACCCCTTACAGAATTATGCTCCCTACCTCATCTGGGCCTTGACTTAGGCTCAGAAATTTCGTTATTTACTCATATTAATTCCACAGAGTATTTCCCACAGCAGCCCCCGTCCAAAACTTCTCCATGTTTCTTAGGGCTCTTGACATTGAAAATCAATCAATGTGTACTTATTATGCACCTACTGTGTACCAGGCCCTCATCACCTTTTATCTGGACTATTGTAATTGTTTTTCTGATTCAAGTCTCCTTGTAAACCATCCTGTACACAGTTTGCAAAGTGATCTTCCTAAAGCACACATCTGTCACTCCCCTGCTCACTAAAATCCCCTGGCTCCCTATACCTCTAAGATAAAATGCAAACTGTTTGACCTTTAAAGCCCATCATAATGCTTTTTAACCTTATTATACCTTATTTATCTTCACATACTATACAGCTGAGAAAAAACTAGCTTTCTTGCCATTCTACGCATAGAACCTGACAGGTACTCCCTCCTCCCTGGAATGTCTTCTTTCCTCACTTCTTCCTCTTAGAATCCTCCTTCTAAAGGAAGGAGAATTGATGAATAAAGAATGCTGCCTTCTAAATGAAGCCTTTTCTGGCTCCTGCTAGCTGCCAATGCCTTCTTTGCAAAATTGCACATATATGTGTCACATCCCCATTTAGAATTTAAGCTTCTTGAGGGCAGGAAATATTTTACTTTTTGCCTTCATATGCCCAGAGCCTAGCATAGGTCCTAGCACATATTAAGCAGTTTATAAGTGTTTGCTGACTGATTGATAGATTGGAGACCTAAAAACAAAAGTAAGAAAGGCCTTGCCCTAGAAGAGTTTATACTCTACCCTGCCAGCCATTCTTTCAGCGGGACATGTTTATGATTTTACTGAGGAAAACAAGACCATGTATTATGTGTTCCCACATCTATCCTCTTTACCCCCAAATGCCTAAGTTTCTTCACCAATCATTTTTTTTCTTTTACTAGAGCCTAAGATTAAGGGCTAGAAACTACCTTACCCTTTTTCCTCCTCCTACCTAAATCTTAACGTTCCTTCAAGGCCTAGCTAAAATCCCACCTCTCCATTTACCTTTCACTGTTGATTCTGGACCACAGTTATTCCTTACTCTGAACCTCTAACAGATTTAGTCTCTTTACCACACATTTCACATTTAATGTATTTTATTTTTAGGTGTCCTACCACATTGGTATGTATCATCCCTCCAAGTAACTTTTACTTCTTTGTATACCCCACAGAGGGCAACTAGATGGTACAGTGGATAGAGTGCCAGGCCTGGTGTAAGGAAGACCTGAGTTCAAATATGACCTCATACTTACTAGTTGTATGACCCTGGGCAAGTCACTTAATGCTGTTTGCCTTGGTTCCTCATCTGTCATGAGCTAGAGAAGGAAATGTCAAAGCACTTCGGTTTCTTTGCCAAGAAAATCCCACATGGGGTGACAAAGAGTCAGACACAATTCAACAACAACAATGCCCCACAAAGCCTAACATAACTGAATGGCTCAGTAAATTTGTTTTCTTGATTGTCATTTATGTGTATGTGTACATATACATATACACATACATATATATTTATGTATTGAGTAACCATTAGGCTTACAGTATTATACCAAGCTCAAATGTGACTTAGAACATAGAAGGGTCATTGTTCATGCCCTCAAGGAACTTATTGTGTAGGTTTTAATAAAGATCAATAAATTATTGTAATTCATGAATATATTCTAGCTTTTAAAAGTTAAAAATCCTTATTATTTTATATCATTTACTGCAAGTGATGTTTTGTTACCTTTCATAGATCATTAATCAGTTATTATGCACAAAACAGTGTCAGTAATGCCACAAGGGATAGATAAGACACAGTCACTATCCCCATTGAACTTAAAGTCTACTCAAGACGGCTGGGCACTTCCCCCTTTGGAAAGTAAGCTCCTACAAGGCATGCATCATTTTTATTGATCCTTTATATTCCTAATGACTTACAATTTTTTTTTACTCTTCTTCTCCATCACCATCATCATCATCTTCTTCTTCTTCTTCTCCCCATCTATGATTTCATTGACGTAGGGGAACACCCAGTGAAGAACCTTCCTCTAAAATGTAGTTTGGTACCTCCTTTGAGGTTTTTGAGAATTGCTTGGAGCACTGAGAGGTTAAGTGAGTGGCCTGAGGTCACCCAATCAGCCCGAGGTGGCCTTGACCCAAGATATCCCCTACTCAGTTGGATTATTTAACCACTAAGCTAAGCTGCCTGACTCATTAAGAACTGTAGGCACCTGATGCTTGTTGAATCAAATTGAATTGGAAAATTCTTTGAGAGTTCCTAGCTGGCAGAAGGTTCTTGCCTGCTATCAGCCAGCAAGAAGAGTCTGAACTGAGCTAGACTTGGCCTAGGAGATAGACATAGAATCCCTTATCAGACCCATACCTGAAGCCCCTTTTAGCTTGGCAGTACCTATAAAAGCTCAGGACTAGCCTTTGAGAACTCAGGGTTGCTTCCATGCCACCATATAGTTATAGTCTGTAGGCCTTTAATGGCATCCTAATGCAGGATTTCAAAGAGAAAAGGACCAAAATGGCCATCTCCTCCATACCCATACTGGAAAAAAATCTTCTCCAAAGCATGCCCACCAAGGTAGCTATAGAGCCTTTGCTTAAAGACTTCCAGTGAAGGAGGAATCTACCTTCTTCTCCTGAGGCAGTCCTCTTCACCTTTGGACAGCTGTAATTTTTCAAAAGCCTTTCCCTACATCAAGCCTAAATCAGTTTCCTCAAAGTTTCTGCCCATTTCTCCTTCCACTGCCCCTTAGGGCCAACAGAACAAATCTTATCTCTTTTATACATGGCACCCCTGCTTCCTACGCATGCCTTTTCTCTCTTTAAAAAAGTCTGATTTAGCTATTAAATAAATTTATTTACTTTTATTTTTGTTACAGTTAACTAAAATCCATTTTCTCTCAGGAAAAGTTCGAATCCCGCCTTAATCTAACTGTGTGCCTCTAAGCAAGTCACTTAACCTCCATCTGCCTTCATTTTCTTAACTGTAAAATAGGGATAATAATATCACCTACCTCCCAGAGTTGTTGTGAGGATCAAATGAGATACTATTTGTAAAGCACTTAGCACAGCGCATAGTAGGCACTTTATAAATGCTTCTTTCTTTCCTTCTCCTTCACAGGCTCCCCCCATTGAAAAAAAAGAAAGAAAGGAAAGCCTTTGCTAAATTGTAGCGTTTGCTATAGCCAAAGAGATACGCATCCCATTCTGTACTTTGTATCCATCACCACGGATGCATATTTCATCATCATTCCTCTGAACTCATTCCTCACCATGCTAAATTCCTTCACCCAATCCACATAGGAATCAGTGGCTACCATGTGCCAGGCGCTGTTCTAGGTGATTGGGGTGCAGAGACAAAAATTAAACCATCCATGCACTCAAGGATACATTCTATCACATGGGTCTAGGTCCCTCACCATCTCTTCTGAACATTCTCCAGCTCACAAGTACCCCAATGTCCTTCCTAAAATAGGGTACCCAGAAATGGACCTAATATTCCATGTGTGGTCTAACCAGTTCGTAATACAGTGCCGCTATTAGCTTCCTGTTCCTGGAAATGATGTCTCTTAATGTAGCCCAACATTATATTCACTTTTTTAGCTTCTTTCTCCTGCTGCTGATTCATGTTGGGCTGATGATTTACAGCCCATTCCCCCTCTGTCTCCCAGGTATTTTTCAAATAAACTGCTAGCATGCCTCCCCTATCTTGTACTTGTGAAATTATTTTTTTCTTCAGCTCATGTAAGGGTTTATTAAATTCTATCTGATTTGTCCCAGTATTCTAGCCTATTAAGATTTCTTCAGATCCTGTCCTCTTGTGTGTTAACTATCTCTATCAAATTTTTGCATCATCTGAAAATCTGATAACTATGCCATCTATCCCTTTATCTAAGTCACTGATAACAATATTAATAGTATATAACCAAGCACAAACCCCTGGGGTCCTCTACTAGAGACCTCTTTCCAAGGTGAAATTGAACCACTAGTGATGACTCTTGGCATCCAATCATTAAACCAGTTTTCAGTCCAAAGAATTGTACTATCATCTAGCTGATAACTTTCCAACTTTCCTGTGAGAACCACACAACTTTATTATGTGATTTGCTGAACTCTAGGCAAACAATATCTATATTATTCTCTTGATCTAACATTTTGATAACCATACCATCTGAAATGACTTGTTTCTGATGAAGCAATGCTGGTTCTTTTTGGTCACTGATTTCTTTTCCAGATGTTCACTGATTCCTTAATGATACATTCTAGATATTTTTTAGGGCAGCTAGGTAGCACAGTGGATAGAGTGCCTGGAGTCAGGAAGACTCATCCCCCCTCTGTCTCCCTGATCTTTTTTCAAACCAGCCCCAGACAGTTTCTAGCTATGTCACCCTGGACAAGTCATTTAACCCTGTTTGCCTCAGTTCCTTATTTGTAAAAAGAGCTGGAGGAAGAAATGACAAACCACTCCAGTATCTTTGCTAAGAAAACCCCAAATGGGGTCACAAAGAGTCAGACATGATTGGAACAACAGAAATGATGACGATGAGAATTTTTTCCCCAGAAATCAAAGCCAAGCTCACTGACTTATGGTTTTCAGATTCTATTCTCTTGCTTTTTTGGAGGGAGGAGAACTGAGATATCTACTATTGCACAGTTCTGTGGCACCCCTCCCATTCTTCACAACCTTTTTAATCTAACCAACTCCAACACATTCTGAGCCTCATCCCACCTGCCCTTCTTTCATGCCATGTCTTTGTATTCATCTTTCCTCCCTAACCTTTCTTTCATCATCTAGACATTTCTCTTTAAACTCTACATTTGATTGAGAGTTCCCTGTGCATCCGCAACAGTCTCGTCACACAAAACTCCCTCATCCCTTTCCTACTCATTAGACTTGTTTTCCTTTGTATCTTCAGAATTTTATTCTTGAAAACTCCTCACCCTTCCTAGGATAACTTCTTTTGTAAAATTCCAGTTTCTTCTGAAAGGAGAATGGCACTAATCAATAAAATAAGAATCACAGGGTTTTAGAGTTGAAAAGAATCTTAGCAATCTTAGGATCCAACTCCTTCATTTTACAGATGAAACAGATACGATGATAGCCTTTGGAGATGACACATCATAGCATTTCATTGATATTCTGTTAATGGCACCTAGGTGATTTGGAGGAGGGGGGAAGAAGGAACAAACACTTTTTAAGCGCCTACTATGTGCCAGGCACTGTGTGAAGTACTTTACAAATACCTCATTTAATCTTTACAGCAACCCTGAGGGGTAGGTGCTGTCATCCCCCTCTTATGGTTAAGGAAACTGAAACAGAGCAAGGTTAGGTGATTTGTCCAAGATCACACAACTAGTAAGTGTCTGAGGCCTAATCTGAGTCTTTCAGACTCCAAGCCCACCACTCTATCCACTGTGACACCTTGGTGCAAAACACTGGACTTGGTGTCAGACCTGAGTTTAAATCCTTCCTTAGACACTTTCAAGCTGTGTTACCCTAGGTAAGTCCCTTAACTTCTCTTTGCCTCAGTTTCCCCATCTTACAGATGGGGATAATAATAGCACTTATCTCTCAGGATTGGGGAGAGGATCAAATAAGATGTAAGATATGTTTGTAAAGCACTTCGTAAACCTTAAAGTGCTACATAAATGCTAGCTTTTAGTAGTAGTAGTAGTAGCTGTTGTTGTTGTTGTAGTAGTAGTAGCAGCAGTAGTACCTAGAGTTTATTCATTTGTCAGGTAGTTTGGAGGTAAGGTATTGACAAACTAAATGCTGATTGAGATAGCTCCTTGATTATCAGATATTTGGGGCAGGATTTTTAACATTTACAAACTCTGAATAAAATTTTTGCCTTATTAGTTTAAGACCCTGAGTTTAAAGTTGCAGATGCCAATTGGTTGTGCCTTCAAGAAAATCCCGATTACCCTTTGCCCTCTTGATCCTTCCCTCCCAAGGTTTGAGACTCACACAGCATATTTCACTGTCTTCTCCTTTGCCTTTGGTTGGACTAATGAAGGTGGCCTTCATTTCCCACATGACTTTGACTCTGTTATAGAACTCCTGAGCTGGAATGAAGTAGAAAGAGCCTTCAAAGTCTTTACTTTTGAATGTCTGAAATTAACTGAAGTAGATGATTTTGGAAAACTGAAGCCTTCCAGAACTGACGCTGGGTCTGATTCTGAAATATTTCACATTCCGTGGGACAATCCTGCCAGATTTGCTAAGCAGATAAGACAACAACAACTTATGAAAAGGAGTACTGAGGAAAAAGGGATTGCAGCAGCATCAGGTAACATTTCATCAAAAGAAGGAAAAATATTCTGGATTTTTATCATGGCTTAATGGATGTCATAATCATCTTCCATGTATTTAGAGACAAGACACTTGAGTTTAAATTTTTCCGTTTGCTAGATAGATGACCATGGAGAAGCTACATGGTATATCTGACCCTTAGTCTCTTCGTCTGTAAAATGAGGAAAATGACATTTGCATTATTATCTCTGATTTGTTCACGTTTAGATAGCACTTTAAGATGTGCAAAGTGCATTATATAGATGATCACATTTGATCCTCACAACAACACTGTACACAGTGATGTTTAACAGCTGGTTCTGAAAACAACAGTGATAACACCAGGACATATTTTTTTTCAGTTTAATCTACATTGTTAACATTTTCTCCTCACTTTCTTAAATGTGAACAATCAAAAAATCAAACCCTGATTTATGATGATTTATAGCATTTATGATTTCTTGGGTGTAACTGTTCCCACTATAAATTTAATAGTCGGCTCTTACGTTGGTACGCCTCCAGGTAGATGGCATTTATCATCCCTACCTTACTGATAAGAGAATTGAATCTCCTAGAACTTGTGTGACTCGCCCATGGGACTGAGGTGGGATTTGAACCCAGCTGTTCCTGATGCTAAATCTACATTCCTATCCACTCTGTCATAAGGAAGACATTTTTGTAAACGTCTAAGTACTATATAAATGTGAGCTGTTATCATGTCTCATAATTTGTGTTTCTATTGGATAAAATCACCTCCAGATAGGAAATTGACATTTCCCCAAGAAGACTGGTTGAAAAGTGCAACGGAGATGGCTGGCCTGAAGCAACTCAAGGAAATTAAGAAAATAGTTTCAGTCCTCTCTCTTACCCGAAAGTCAGCTGATGCAAGCACCGTGAAAGCAATGGAGGAAAACAAGAACGAGTCTCAGCATGAAAATAAACAACCATTAGAGCTCAAGCAGCAGATGACATCGAAATCCGCAGGTAAACAAAACCAGGGCCCAAGGGAACCTTCATAAAAATAATTAAGAGAGCATGGGCTGATTTTTAGAGCTAGTTTCTTGGACTGTCAAACCTCAAGCCTTGGGACGACTTCAGAGGTTGTCGATTCCCAACCCCTTCTGAAGCATGAACCCAATTCCTGACACATAATAACGGTATGACCCTCATCTATTCTTTCTTTGGATAATTCCAGTAACGGGGAACTCAGTAGCTGAAAAGGCAAACCACATCATTTCTAGGGAGCTCTTCACTAGGAAATTTGTTCTTACATTGAGACAAAACCTTCCTCACCAAAACTTTCATCCATTTTTCCTAGTTCTCCCCTCCGGTGCTGAACAGAGTAAGTATAATCCCCCTTCCCCGTGACTGTTCTTCAAACATCGAAATAGTGAAGACCCCATCCTTATGTCTTCTCTTTTCCAGGCGAAACAGCACTGGTATCAAAGATATGGGTTCAAATCCTTTTTCGGCCACCTACTGGGCATATGGCCTTGTTTCATTCTGAGCTTTAATTTCCTTATATGTGAATTGGAGATAATATTTGCCCTGCCTGTTTTTTAAAGTAATAAGGAAGATGCTGAACTGAAAAATATCACGCTAATGTGAGCTGTTACTTCATTTTAAATCCCCTCACCAGCACTAATGCTCTTTTAAATGCAAGAGGGTTGTTGGAATATGCCACAATGTAAACTATTCAAGTTATAAAACTAAAATGTTCAGTGGAAACAGGCATGTGTCATTAGGAAGGGAACAAGCATTTATTAAGCTCTTACTATGTGCCAGGCACTGTGCCAAGCATTTTACAAATACCTCATTTGATCCTCACAGCAACTCTGGGAGGTAGGTGGTATTATTATCCCTATTTTACAGATGGGGAAACTGAAGCTAATAGACTTGTCCAGGGTCAAAAGTATTTGAGGCCGTATTTGAACTCACATCTTCCTGACTCCAGTCTCAGCACTCTATCTGCTGGACCACCTAGCCTCATTATCACAGTATAGAAATGCAGTCTATTCATTATTATTAAATTTATGAAACAGGAGAGTCTTCTTCTTCCAGGCAGATTTAGCAGAATTAAATGATAATTGATAAATGAGAATCTATTTCTGAAAAAGAAATACTATGGGGTATATTCTCAGATCAGTGAAGACTCAATTCTCCTTCCTGTAGTTTTTCTATCTATGTTAAGAATTCAGTGCTGCACAGTTAGAAGAATGGCCCTGAGGTGCTTAAAGATACCCAACCGTCATTGAACAATTCAACTCTGTTCAATGTGCTAGTCTTAGTAAGACAGAAAAATAGAATAATACACAATGGGATGATTTTCAATAGCAAAAACTATTAACTGAAACAAACAAAAAAGGCTTACTAGTTAACCCTGAATGAACCAGAACATTCAATTAGCCAGAACACCTCAAAAAATGAGGACTAAGAAAAAGGTCATTGGATGTAACAAATGAAAAATCATTGTCTTGGAGAGAGTAAGCTCAGCTATGTGGAGGAGTTAGAAGCCAGATTGCCAAGGGCTGAGGAATGAGGGAAAAATAAGCAAGTTTAGGCAATGAGAGAAAAGAATTTTGTTTGTCAGGAAAGGGAGAAGAGAGATAATAAAACAAACTAACAAACAAATGAAAAAATATTGGGACGATGGCAGAGTCAAATGAAGGTTTTTAAAGATAAAAGACGCCTAGGCATGTTTGTAGGTGATGGGATAAAGCAATCTTCCTTTCTCTCCCTCCCTCTCTCTCTCTCTCTCTCTCTCTCTCTCTCTCTCTCTCTCTCTCTCCCTCTCTCTCTCTCTCTCTCTCTCTCTCTCTCTCTCCCCACCCCCCACCAAATGACCTCTCTGCTATAGCCCTACATATATAGTTCCATTGGGTTTAGTCCTAGGGAGAATGTAGCCTCTAATGTGAAGAGTTAGACTCCCTAGTGTCCTGGGGATATTTGGTTAAAGCTTAAGCTTTATGCTCATGTCCAGAGTTTCCCCCAAAAAAGGAAGGGGGGAATTTAGTAAAAAAAAAAAGTATGTCAAAGTAGGACATGAATCATGTGTCTCTAGGATAGATCTCTCCCAACTTTGCTCCTTGACCACTCTCTCCCTTCCGGTATCACTGGGGACCATTGGACCTTACCATCTGTCCTGCCATTGCATCCCAAAGTCCTCCACATTTGCCAGCTGCCTTTCAGGTCCCCAACACTGTCATCTGACCTACTTACATAATCGGAGGACTCTTGGGCTTTCTTAGCTGCCCGGATGATGCACCATTAAGACTTGAGGGCCTTTCCATCTGCCTTGCAACTGATATTTTTTAACATGTCTTCCATAATTATTGTGAGCTCCTTGAGAGCTAGCAGTTGCCACATAGTGGGAAGGAACATTTATTATGCACCTTTTTAAGTTCCAGTCCCTGGGCTAAGTTTTTTACAATCCTGGGAGGTAGGGGCTGTTAGATCTCCATTTCACATTTAAGGAAACTGAGGCAGAAAAAATTGAGTGACTTGTCCAGAGTCACACAGCTGAGAAATGTCTGACGTCTTGTCTCCAGGCCCAGGGCTCTACCCACTGTGCTGTCTCTCTGCCTCTAGTAAACACAGTAAGCACTAAATAAAAGCTCATTCATAGATTTAGGGCTAAAAAGGATATTGGAGACCAACCCTTTCAATTTACAAATGGGAAAACTGACACCAGGTGAGTTTAATTGGCTTAGCCAGGGTCACATGAGTGATTATCCTCAGAGGTTGGATCTGAACCCAGATCCTCTGGCTACAGAGCCAATCATGTCTCAGAACATTCAGAAATATGCATATTCATATATATGCATATTCATAAATATTGGCAGAAACAAACTTAATTGACACTTCCATTATGCTCTCCTAGGAGGTTGGTGCTTAAACCTCATATAAACATAAGACACTTTTCAAGACTGCTGAGTGGGCATTCTGTGTTTCCACTCAATTCTACATTGTCCCTCTCACAATAGAAAGTCTTCTAGCCATCCCGGCCAAGATCAAGACCCCTTCTTTGGTGGGCGATCATCTTCTCTGAGAGCAGTCATTACAAGGGGCTCCTTTTCTTACCACCAAAGGGCACACAATGATTAAACCTCTCAAACCCAAGCCTAGACACAGCCCCTTCAGGATCTGTACTTATCCACTTATGATCAGAAAAGAACAAACACAGAAGATGTATGGAAGGATTGAGCCATGTCCTGTTTCCATTTAGAAAGTTTAGAAACAGTGGAAGCTTTCTTGGCAACTGCTAAATCCCCTTCCTCAGACAACTGTTGCCACCTGGTGGCCTAACCATGTGACTGGGCATCACTGAAGCTGCTGATTGACAGTAGGTTGGTCCCACAGTGGGTTGCTTCAGTTGTCAGTGCTGACGTGTTCCTTAATATCCTGAACCCATGACTTAGAGATAGCTCGATGCAATTAAGATATTTTGAAGATACGATATATTTGAGGGACAGCTCATCCCTTGGGTTTTGCTATAGCTGTTTAGTGAATAAAAAATTTCCTTTCTTTAACTGTCCATCATGGATTTTTACCATTCCTAAATTCCGTTGACTATGATGGCAGAAAATCTTTTACAATAATTTTTATTATGAACTAATTAACAATCTCAATAAATAAAAGGAAAACAAAGTGAAAAAATAAATATCTAGGATTAAAATTAATTATATCCAAAGAAAAATAAAAGTTTCTTAAGAAGTTTTTTTAAGAAAAAATATTTTGTGTCCCCTTCTGATACTTTTTCTGCCTTAAATTTTTTTTAATAAAAGCATATTACAGCAGATTTAAAACTGAAAGAAATGTTATGGCATCTGTTGTACAACCTCCTCATTTAATGCTGAGGAAACTGAAACTCAGAGAAGTTAAGTAATTTGCTCAACATCAAGCAAGTGGTGAATAATAGAGCCATGTTTTTCCAAGGTTCTCTGACTCCAAATCCAACATTATTTCAACTGTACAAAGCTGACTTCCCAATCGGGCTGTTGACCAATTGATGAAATTTTTGGACTCGGAAACATTGTATCTGTAATATATATGTATATATGTGTATATACATATACACTTATAATGTATAGTACTACATATAATGAGTCTATGTGCACATATGGATATATGTGTCTATATGTGTATGTGTACATATATGTACATATTATGTATATACCACTATTCAGTTTAAAACTTCACTAAGACTTTTGAGACACCCAGTATATATAGTATATATACTACTATATAAAGTATAGATATATAGTAATATAGATGGTCACTCTTTTACAGTGGCATCTTTGAAAGCACCTTCATGACAGAAATGCTCTGACGTAGGTAGTGCCAGTATTATTACCATTACCATCCTATGGATAAGAGCTAGATACTAAGTGCTATGTCCATGTTCAGGTAGCCATTAAATGCCTTAGGCGGTATGTGAACCCAGATCTCCCGACTTCAGGTCCAGAATTCTGCCCATCACATGACAGACTGTTTCCTCTTTTTGTTATCTCTGAGGTAGAATAGATTACGAAAGCTGATTTTTCCTCCAGAGGGATGGGAATGAATTCGTTTCTTGATGTATGAAAACTACCAATTCACACCATTAAGAACTAAGCCTCTGAAAGAAGAAATCAGAGAAAAAGGAAAGCTTCTTTCTCATTGTCCCATTGAATAATGGTTTCAGAATGGTTGCAGAGTACACTTTCTTCTGACAAAATGACTAGCTCATAATTTTAGAACATATTTTGTGAAAGATAGAGGATTTTTGTCTTTCCTTTACATTCTGAGACTCAGGAGGGGAGTATCAAATCTCCTAGAAATCTGGCAAACCACAGAACAGATGAATTTTTATTCCACAGATTTCATGTCAATTGCTCCAGGGGCTCATGGGACATTGAGGTCTATTTAAAGTTGTAGTTGGATTGAGTTTTTTCTTGGGTGGATGGATTTATATATACAGCAAACTGAATTTTGTTTTATAGTGTTGACCTGAGTCAAAATGGAACCTTACCAGCTCAAGAAAAAAAAAAGTTAGCGCTTAGTTAATAAAAGTACGGGATTGTTATGGTCTCCAGAGAAGAAAAAAAGTTGGCACTTTCATGACAGTTGTAACCATAAACTGCCTTAGAAAGCCTGAGCATGGCCCTCTATGGTAACAAAGGGAATATTTAATCATTGTAAATTATACCCATTAATTCCCTCTTTAGGCTCTTTGCCCCCTATCTATATGCAGGCACCATGGCTCTGAGAAAGACTTCTCTCTAGGTTTAATGTGAGATATCTACTTGTTGTCTTAAAAGGTGGATGATAACATGGCACCCAATGGGGCCAAAGTCACAAACTTGTTCTTCGTCTGGACCAGTTAACTTTGCTTTGTTTCATGACCATATCTCACATACCTTGCACCTCTCAGCTCTCTTATAAATGCACAGTCTTTGAGAGAAGAGAATAGAGTTTCCACACTACAGGCTGGTGAGCTTGGTGATCTGGTGAGCTGGCGAGTTTCCAAAATCCTGGAAGGAAGTATCAAATGCATCACAATGAACAATCTCATGTAGGAAACAGAAAATAACAAATGGCAGGAATAGGAAGTATACCTGTGCTTTCATTGACAAAGGGAACTCCTATAGAGGAAGAAATTCCCTCTATCAATGCAGGGAGGCACCTTTACTTCAATTAATGGTCTTAAAGAGCTGACCAGGGTCACAGGTGGGACTTGTACCCTCATCTTCCTGGCTTCAAGGCCAGCTTTCTATCCACTGCACTAGATAGGTGACACAACTCTGCCTGGAGGCAGGATGACCTGAGTTCAAATATGACCACTGACACTTAGTCATACTAGCTGTGTAACCTTGGGCAAGTCACTTAACATCTTTTTGCCTCAGTTTCCTCAAGTTTTGGGGGGATAACAATAGCATTTCCCTCTCAGGGTTGTTGTGAGAATTAAATGAGATATTTATAAAAGCACTTAGCACAGTGCCTGGCTCATAAAGGCTTTTAACAAATGCTTGTTTCCTTCCTTCCTCCCTCCCTCCCTCCCTATACTGAGCTATCTCCCTGACAAAAAGCTAACATGGATTTAACAACAGTAGGTCATGCCAGAGTAATTTCCTTTCTTGACGAGGTAGAATGGACACTAAATCAGGGGATCGGTGGAGATATAGTTCACCTAGATTTTGGCAAAGGATTTGATAAAGTCTTCCATGCTATCCTTGCAGACAAAATGGAGACAGGCAGTTAATACAATTAGGTGACTGAGGGACATTTTAAATGACCAAATGGGTTGATGTCGACATGGGAAGAGGAGTGAAGTGCCCTCAGGGATCTGTGCTTGGCCCTGTGCTGGTTAAGATTTCAATCAATAATTTGGATAAAGAGCTATATGGCACATTTGTCAAATGTGCATTTGACCCAAATTTGGAAGGGCTAGGTAACATGCTGTATGACAGAGTCAGGATTCCAAAAGATCTTGACAGGATAGAACATTGGGCCACATCTGATAAGATAAAATGTAATGAGAATAAAAGTAAAGTCTTACAATTAAATTCAAAATATGAACTTTCTAAGTACACGATGAAAGACATGCAACTAGACAACAGTTTGTCTATCGCTTATCTATGAGGGGAGATTTTCTTTTTAAAAAAACATTTTTATTTAAAGTTTTGAGTTCCAAATTCTATCCCTCGCTTCGCTCCTCTCTCCCTGAGATGGAAAGCAGTCAGATATAGGTTATACACATGCAATTATGTAAAATGCTTCAATATTAGTCATTTTGTACAAGAAGATTCAAATACAAGAAAAACTGAAAGTGAAACTAGCATTTTAAGTCTGTATTCCAATAATATCAGTTCTATCTCTGGAGGTGGATAGTATGCTTCATCATTAGTCCTTTGGGATTATCTTAGATCATTGTATTGCTGCGAATAGCTAAGTCATTCATAGTTCTCTATCCAACAATATTGCTGTTACCCTGTACAACATTGTCCTGGTTCTGTTTATTTCACTATGCATCAGTTCATATCTTTCCAAGTTTTTCCAAAATCATCCTACTTGTCATTTCTTATAGTACAATAACACTCCATTACAATCATATACCACAGCTTGCGTAGCCATTCCACAATTGATGGGCATCCCCTCAATTTCCAATTCTTAGCCACCACCAAAAGAACTGTTATCAATATTTTTGTACAAATAGGTCCTTTTTATAAGGGGAGATTTTCAAAACAGTAAACTATTATATGAAATCAGAAATCCTAAATGATGCAGTAATTCAATATGGGGGCTTTATTATTTCCAAAGAACTTAGTAATATGAGGAGTAGATTAATTTAAGACTACTAAATCAAGCTGATAGAAATTCAGAGATGTCACATTCACTACTGATTTCTACTCACCCATAGAAAATACTTGTGTTGTACATGCAAGTAGTCACAGATGTTGGTAGCCACTAAGCATACCTTGGCCCTCAGCCACACTGCAAGGGAGCCATTTCCGAGGTGTATGTGGCTATGTGGCCACAGGTATACACGACATTCAATCTCTTTCCACTCTCCTTCCTGCCTTGTGAATGCGTGTGTATGTGCATACGTGTGTGTGTGTGTGTGTGTGTGTGTGTGTGCGCATATGTGGGTTTACTACTTGAGCTGGTGCCTCAGAAACTGCTCCAGGGAGACTAGGTTTTGTCTTTCATATTCCAGGAGAGCTGAATAGCTTTCAGGGGATAAACTTGTCTGTGTGTATCTCTGTAGGGCAGTAGGATTTAGCTGATCAATTTACCAAGGATCTGTGGCCACTGACAAGAATAGACTCAGGCTAATCCAGTTTATTCGTATCTAAGAATGCTTTGTGAGGCCCTTCATGTTGCTACCAGTAAAAGAAACAACATGGTACCCTTGCACAAGCACATCAAGCGCATTCATATAGAAATAAAACATTATGTGTTTTGTGAACTATCTTTTTTTAGTATAGAGACATTAATGTAATTATGGGCTATAGAAAGGCACCATGTTGACCAGCACCATCACAGAGCTGACCCCACCTGCAACTTGGATATTGATATCTTTGATTTACAGTGCCTCCTTTAAATGAAGAGATCAAAGGAGAAAAGGATGAGAATGATCTTCATGAAAAGGTGAGAAACTGTTTAAGCTGAAAAAAATACACTATGGGAAGTATTTAAGGATTCATTTAAAGTGAATCTACTTAAAATTGAGATTAGCATTGCATAGTAAATCTGTAGGCAGAGCTGGGGGTGGGGGTAGGGGTGGCAGGGCAAGATTTGATTCACCCTTTATCTTGGTAAATGAAACTAAAAATTATGAAAATAAGTTTATTTGATTTTATTTTTAACAAAATTTAATTTAAAATGACTAATTCTTACAGTAAACAAAGAATGAATCATGTCAAATTGGAAGGGAAGGTTGCTTAATTTTTCCTACAAAATTGTGTGATAGCATGATAAGCCACCCTTCACTTTATGTTTGAAATTGGCAGCTAAGTGGTACAGTGGGTAGAGAACTGGATCTGGAGTTAGGAAGACCTGAGTTCAAATTCCGTCTCAGAAACTTGCTGATTGTCCCTTAAGGGCAAAGTCCCTTAACCTCTGTCTGCCTCAGTTTCCTCATCTGTCAAATGGAGAGAATAGTAGCGCCTACCTCCCAGGATTATCGTGAGGATCAAATGAGATGATATTTGCATAGTCCTTTGCAAAACTTTAAAGTGCAATATTATTATTATTTTGAAATTATTTTGACAACAGAGTCCTTGTTGCAAAAGAGAGAGAACTTTATCAATTTTCTCAAAACCCTGTCTTAATTCTATTACATTCAAATCTTTCTCTTGTGGAGGATCTACTGACAGTCAGTTGGAAACCAACTGACAAAGATGGTGATGGGAAGAGCAGAGCTTGACCTAGAGTAAAAAGGGCAGAAATGTTTAGTGGGGACTAATTTTAGAAGTAGTCATTTCATTAGTGGATATATTTGATGGTGACTTTTGCTTCCCTACACTACTTTGTGATCGTGTGCCTAGCCTAGGGCTGCCTAGATTCAAGATCCCTCTTTGCCCCATATGAGCAAATCACTGAACTTCTCAATATTCCAGACAACTTTATAATTTCCAGAACAGTTGCTGGTCTACAGTGGTAAAGGGATTTTCTTCACTAGGAGCTCCTTATACCACTGAAATCCTCACAGGTCTAGACCAAATTAAAGTGTAGCCTCACAAGTATGGAGACTCAGGTAATCCATACTCTATGAACAAACTGCTCCTAAATGTAAATGGTATATAATATTATTGCATCAAGAGAAATAAAGGATATAAGAAACTGAGAGAAGCTGTGGACTAATGACCAATGCAGAATAAAGTAAGCAGAACCAGAAAAAAGCATGCATAATGACAATGGTGTAAACAAAAATAAAAGCCTTAAAATGGAGTCAAACTGTCATTTCAGGAGTAATAATTGATCTTGAAAAAGAAATGTGGAAAATATACCATCTCCCCTTTAGTTTGGAGAGATGGCACACACATACATTTTGTTGATTGGTTTTAACTGTTTTTCTTTGTCATTTAATGTTTTTTTTCTTTCTTCAAGAAGAAATGTGGAAGTGTGCCACTCTCCTTTCTGTGGCAAAATGACATAGTTGCTTTGTTAGTTGATTTTATTTAATTTTTATTTCACTGGGTGGTTGCTGGGTAGAGTATGGTATATCTAGAAATCGTTTTATGTAGACAACAAAAGGCATCAACAAAATGTTAATTTTAAAAATGCCCCCCAAAAGGTGAGAAATCACTCTATCATTTGAAAAGGAGGCATGTGAAATGAACTAAGAAACCCATAGCCCATAGTGTAAAACACATTCAAGGAGGGAAAAGCCTAAATAGGAGAACCCTGATACCAAAGAACCAAGTTTTGTCTTTCAAACTAGAGAAGAAAATGGCAAGTATCTTTGCCAAGAAAATCCCAAATAGGGTCATGAAGTGTCAGACGCAACTGAAATGACTGAACAACAACAAAATTCCTACGCATTGCCCCTCTGGATAGTTCAGAAACATTCATCACAGTTTCTGTCATAATTTAAAGGGTTAATTTTGCTAGTAGAAGGCCCATGTCCCCCTCTAGACAGTGTGGCTTGGCATCTTCACAAACACCTGTCTGCCATACAGCCATGTTGAACTAAAGCTGGCTCGAAGCAAGTTCAGAAAACCTGCCTGTAATTGCTTACAGGACTCTGAAGAGTATAACCTAACAATAAAAATATTTAGATTATGTTGCCCATAAAAAAAGTCAAAGGCTCAGTCTCTCTGGAAATATTCCTCCTAAAATGTTGCCATATGGATTTATACATATGCAGATCTACACAATTAGGCTGAGTGCACATGATATTTTAGCGGGTCGGTCAATCCCCAGACTATTCCATTGAGTCTAAAGCAATTTAATGCTGAAATTCTGGTTTTGTTCCGGTAATTTTTTAAGAAACCAAAGAAGATCATCATAGAAGCAGATTTGGAAGACATAAAAAAGACTCAGCAACGCTCTTTGACAGAATGGAGTTTTATTGAACATTTTAAACCACAAGTCCTCCTGCAGGTATTTATAAGCTGTGATTCTCCAAGAGACAGTCAGATGGGTCTGGTGGGAAGAAGATTCAGAGGATGAATAGTGTGATACGGAATGGTTCATTTCTAGGTCACCAGTACAAATCCAGTTCAGATCAACCGTGCCCAAAGCATCCATTGGCAAAACTACATTTATATCTAGTTCTGCTGTAAACCGCATTTCCGTCCTGATTACACATTTACAAGGAAATCTGTTATTTATTTTTTTTTTTACTGTTCTGAAATATGCGAAACATATTTTCTAAAGAGAATTTGTTGTTTTGAGACCTAGGGGTAGTTTTTTGTAGAGGACAGGTGAGCTACTATCAGCAATTTTTGTACCTGGGTGGTACAAAATGTGTTCAGGACTAATGGCCCTCCTTTCAAGTGGAGAAAGCCAAATGGGATTCTCCCATACAAGCAGAGACTCTTGGGCATTGAAAGACCATGTCTGAGGAGGGAAAGCAAGCAGGATGGGCCCCGGATGGGTTGGAGCTCATCTAAGATGTGACCACTGAGGGAAGGAAACACTCATTTGGTAGCTTCTTACTTTAACTAATTGTTCTTGACTTAACTTTAATTATTATTTAACTTTATTCTTGACAACAATTTTTTTGATTTTCCTATTTTTAATTAATTTATTTATTTTTAGTTTACAACATTCAGTTCCACAAGATTTTGAGTTTTAAATTTTTCCCCCTCTTTCCTCTCCTTCCTCCCCAAGATGGTGTGCAATCTGATAAAGGCTCTACATATACATTCACATTAAACATATTTTCACATTAGTCATGTTGCAAAGAAGAACTATAACCAATGGAATGAACCACAAAAAAGAAGAAACAAGACAAAACAAAAAAGAGAGAGAAAATAGTATGCTTCGATCTGCATTTAGACTCTGGAGTTCTTTCTTTGGATGTGGATAGCATTTTCTATCATGAGCCTTTTGGAGTTGTCTTAGAACATTGCATTGCTGAGAAGAACCAAGTCTATCAAAGTTAGTCAGGGCACAATATGGCTGTAACTGTGTACAATTCTTTCCTGGTTCTGCTCCCCTCACTCAGCATCAGTTCATAAAAGTCCAGGTTTTTCTGAAGTCTGCCTGTTCATCCTTTCTTATAACACAATAGAAATCTACTACTTTCATATACCACAACTTGTTCAGCCATTCCCCAATTGATGGGCGTCCCCCTCAATTTCCAATTCTTGGTCACCACAAAAAGATCTGCTGTAAATATTTTTTTACATGTGGGTCCTTTTCCCATTTATATGATCACTTTGAGATACAACCCTAGAAGTGGTATTGCTGTGTCAAAAGATATGCACATTTTTATAGTCCTTTGGGCATAGTTCCAAATTGCTCTCCAAAATGGTTGGATCAGACTTAACTAGTTTTTAACTAATTATTCTTGACTTAAACTATAATTTAACTTTAATTATTTTGACTTATCTAATTATTCTCAATAAGCTGGTGCTACCACGTCAGTTGTTGCTGCTTCGGGACTAAAGGTGCCTTCTCTCTAAATTTTGGCACTTTGAGGGAAAGTCCCAGTTGTTCTGACGTTGTAGTTATGATTATCATGGAAAGAAAATGGGACCAAGAATTAGAATTAAGAATCTGGGCTGCTAGTCTTTGTTTTTAAAATCCTGGAGACATTACTAAGTAGCTGTCTGTATTACCTTAGAAAAGTCACTTTCCTTCCGGGTGCTTTGGTTTTCTCATTAGTAAAATGAAGTGGCTGGACATGATCTCTAATGTCTACTCTTAAGTCATGTGATTCTTTTTAAGAAGAGAGGAAGTAGACATGATTGCTGCACGCATTTTCAGGGGATAAAGATACTGTGGGTTCTGATCCTATTTGATCTACATATGCTACATCAACTAGTCCAGTTTAACCCCAAATCTCACCATGCTTTAAAAAACATGCTTTCTGATATAATTTACTGTTACCCTTCATGCAAATCCAAAAGATTAACAGTGCCAAATAATATGAAGCAAAGGATATTTCCATGTGGCTTTTAGATTTATTTCAGCAATTACAAATAAATATCAGTGGGATGGATATGCTGAAGATTCACAATACCCCAAATTCTGTGTTGATTTAAGATACGAAAGTTCCATTCATCACAGAAGTAAAATTGTCAGCAAATCAAACTATGGGCTCATCCGCTTTTAGCATAATGGGAACTACACTGGAAGTCCAGGGAGTTGAATAGCCCATCACAATAACAGCAACAACTATTTATTAAGTTTATTGTTGATATTTTTATGTTTACATAGCACTGTGCTGGGGACATTACAAAGTTTATCCAAGAGGCAGTCCTTGCCTTAATGGAGCTTAAAGCTCAGTAAAACTATATACTGCTTTTAACCTTCCTTTCTTCCTTCTGGCTGGGTGATCTATAGCATACTCTTACTTTTATATCGTTCTATCTTTTATATTGTATTCTCCATCATGCTCGAGTGGGGAATCGGGTTTACGTATGTATTTCTATACAGGTTTGTAGTATTAATCTACAGCAATAGATTACCCTTTCTAGATGATCCTTTCCTTTAAAACAAGGTATGCCCTTCTGTTGCCCTATCCGAGTGTGGTGTCCCATCCTATCATGTCTCAGCAGCACCTACAAGCTCACATTTACCTCACTAGACGGTGTTATCAAATTCACCCAACCAGTACTTTTGTTATTTGTTTATGGACATCTAAGGACATATGTACAACTTCTACTTTCTTTCCCATATATTTTCTCCTGCAAATTATTGTGTTCCTCCCCTGCTATTCTTTCTATATAATATTTGTTGCATCCTGTGGAATCTGTTTATCTGGAAATTTTTCTCTTCCCCCCTCTATTTTAACTCTAAAGCCCTCTTTTATCAGATCTGCAAATCCCCTGGGAAATACTTTCTTCCTAGTTATCATCAGATGCACTCTTAATATTAAGTTCAGAAAGCCAATTCCTGCTCTCTGACACCATCTTCTTAGCCAGCTGTTCACTTCCAATATCCTCCTTTTTCTTCTAAAGTCCCCACCTTCAATTGGAAGTAGTGATGAAAACACCACCTGTGCCTCCAAGTAATTCAGTTTCCTGTCCAGCACTTTGTAATCTCTAGAGATTGTTTCCAGATTTTTTTCTGGCTATATCAGTCATCCCCACATAAATCACCGGGAATAGGTAGTGGTCATCAGTTTTGACAAGTTTTAGGAGGATTTCCATCACACATCCTGGATAGGTGCCAGGGAGGGAGACAGCTCAACAACCCAACTGGCCAAATTAAGTGGACGTCCATCTACTTTCACACTCTGCACTAAAGAATCATTGACCACCACAATGAGGTTCTTACTTTGCAGTGCCCAGATTGGATTTCTACCTGGCTGAGAACACCTGTGAATCCTGCTGATCATTCCCGGATCGAGAGAGGCGGCTTCTCTCTCAGAAGTTCCAGCCCCATACTCTCTAGTGTAAACCAACTCAGAGTACAGATTAAAGAGAACAGTTCTTCCCTTTCCTCTCTTTGTCTCATTCTTCTACTCTCCACCTACATGGCTGGGGACTGATTTAGATGCTATTCAGCCTCCTCATGGTTTCATCCATCTTGATTTTGCTCTTGGATCATATTTCCATTCTATCAAGGAGCTTTTCATCTTTTCTGTGATTAGTAAGGAGACTGGTTTACATGTACATATAAACATTATACACAATATATAATAGCTTTGGTTAAGTGACCTGCCCAAAGTTATCTATATGCATATGTATATTGTATATTTGTGCCATATTTACTTATATAATATACATTATATAGATATACACCTGTTAATATGTATATTGGTATAATTACACATATTATATGTATATACACGTGGATATACAAACATATGTGCATTGCATATGTTTATATGTATTATGTATATATATGTTGGGCCAGACTAATAACATCATTACTTTAGGGAACACCTCAGAAATAACTCCCTTTACTAATCGGCACCTGCTCTGCAGCTCATCGTCTTAGAGAGGTATGACAACAAAAATAATAATACCAGTGATGATAGCTAACTTTTATATAGCACTTAAAAGTTTGCTAAGTGCTTTGCAAATATAATCTCATTTTATCCTCAGAACAACCCTGGGAGCTAGGTGCTATCATTATCTCCACTTTGCAGCTGAGGAAACAGAGATTAAGTGACTTGCCCAAGGTCACAGAACTGATAAATGACTAAGGCAAGATTTGAACTGCCATCCGCATGATTCCAGGTCCAACCCCCATCCGCAACACGGCCTAGCTAGCTGTTATAATATAAAGGAACGAGTATTGACTCTGGACTCAGAAGCTCTAGGAAAAAGTTCTACCTCTGACGCTTACCTGTGTGACCTTAGGCAAGTCACTTAGTGTCCCTGGTTCCTCGGATTCCTTGTTTGTAAAATAAGAGGTTGGACTGGATGACATGTGAGAAATCATGCTAAGTCATCTGAGGCAATGAGAGCTTAAGTCCCTGTCCAAGGTCACACAGCCTTTATATGTCAGATGTGGGAGCTGGACCTTGGTCTTCCTGATTCCAAGGGCAGCTCTCTAAGGACCCTGCCCCGCCGCCTCTCTGACACTTAACATTCACATTGCATGTTTGTTATCTCCAGGACAAAACACAAACAACACCTGTCTTCAAGGTCACTGGAATGGCACCCCCCTTTTCACAGGAGGAACAAAGGATCATAGGATTTAGAACTGGAAGGGACAAAAGAGATCTAGTCAGAGAATTGCAGAATCAGAGGTAAAACAAAACAAAACAAAACAACTTCAGAATGTATCTAATCCAACCTGTCCAGAAACAGGAAACCCTCTACCATGTCCTCTTCCATCATCTTCTTAATGCCTCCATTGCAGGGCTCCCAGGGCAGCCCATCCTCCTGAAGGGTAGCTTCCATTGTTCAGGACCTTTTACTGACATCCAACAGAACTCCACCTTTCTTCAGCTTCCAAAAATCTTGTTCTATCCTCAAAGGCCAAGAATACATCTACTACCTTTTGTACACTACAAATGAGTCTATCATCTCTGCTAAACCTTCTCCTAGTTGCCTAAAGGCAGCTAAGTGGTACAATGGATAGGATGCCAGGCCTGAAGTCAGGATGAGTTCAAATCAAGCCTCAGACACTTAGTGGTTGTGTGATGACCCTGGCCAAGTCACTTAACCTCAGTGTCCTCATTTGTAATATGAGGATGATAATAGCACCTATTTCCAAGGAGTGTTGTAAGCATCAAGTGACAATATTTTTAAAGCACTTAGCACAATGTCTGACACACAGTAGGTACCTAATAAATGCTTGTTCTCTTCCTTCTCTTCTTCAGGCAAAAAATCCTATTTGTTGTTGTTGTGGGTTTTTTCCCAACTAATTCTGCTAATCTCCTTATTATCACCCTAGTAACTTTACCTGGATCTGGTCTAGCTGGTCAATGACTTTCCTAAAACATCGTGCTCAGGACAGTGTTCTGTCCTAATTAGGACTAATACATCCATCACTCTGAACACAATGCTACTCATAATGTAGCCTAAAATCTCATTTGCCTCTTAGGCTTGTGTCATATTATTGGTTCGTATCAAGCCTCAAGGTGGCCAGAAATCCCCCCAAATATTTTTCACATGAACTGCTTTATGTAATACTTGAGCAGTTAATTTCTTTTTTTAATTATTGAAACTAAAATACACAATAAGAAAAGAAAAAGAAATATATTATAAATTTAAATATTAAAACTTAAATACATATTAAGAATGCAAGAAAGGATTCAAAATATATAGCAATAAATTTCCATTTCAAGAAATCCTATATGATAAGTATTACATGCTGTGTTGAGAGCTGTCTGTCTTTTCTTTGCTTCCGTGTTAGTTTTCTTCTGTTCTCTGCTGTGCACTTTTTACATTGTTCTTTTTTCTCCCCTTTCCCTTCTCCCCCAGGAAGCTACAATTAAGTGCAGATATATTTATATTATATATATTTATATGAGTTATATAGATACACATATACTTATATACACATACATACATAGACATGCACTTTGCCTAATAAATTCTACCTCTTATCTTTGAGCAATTGATTTCTGAATCCAAATGCAGAATTTTGAATTTATATTCCAGCATTCCAGTCTGTCTGTGCTATCTGTTTGGATTCTGACTCTACCATCCAATGTCTTAGCTACTCCTTGTGTTTTGTATCATATTCAGATTTGATAACCATGCCAATTACGCCTCCATCCAAGTCACTGATAAAAATTCTGAACAGCAAAGCACCAAGGACAGATCCTGGGGTGCTTCACAGATCTCCCTCCAAATGGCACCTGTCCACTAATGACTCTTCTCTGGATCTTCTGTCATCCCGCTATTTTGAAATCTGCCCCTAAGTATATAAGCCAACTAGTCCTTACCTCTCATTTCACACAGGAGAAGTCTGAGGACCAAAGAGATTCAATGATTTGCCTGAGTCACATAAGGAAGTTAGCAGCAGAGCAAGGTCCTGTGACTTAAAATTCAGTGTTCTTTCAGACTGTCAGACTGTCTTCTCTTACCAGGATAAAAAGCTTCTTTTTTAGCCCTGAAAAGATAACTCTATCACTCATCCCCAAGGCAATCTACCTCTCTGTTGCCTGTTCACCAGGCAGTCCTGGATTCCTGTGTTCCCACCCCACCTACCCATCCTTCCATCACCTCAGACTTAGGAGCAAATGCTCCCTAATTGACTTTGATTATCCTCTCCCTGACCCCCTTGCTCTTCCCTAACTTACCCAGGTTCAGGGGATCAATAAGCATATGAGCCCAGCTAGTGACTATTCTCTATTCTCTGCTCTCTGCCACGATATCTCCTTGGAGACTTCCTCCTTCCTGTGCCTGTTCCACTAACTTCTATGAATAGCTGCCTGTTCTGATGCCCCTTTTCTGCCCTTAGCCAAAGATAGTCAACTTGTCTATTTCCATTGCTCCTACTCTGAAATATTCCCTACATAAGGATTTTAAAATATACTACTCATTTATTTTTATTTGCAGGTTCTTCAAGAGGCATCCCAGGAGTTTAGATGCATTGATTCCTATTATCATACCCAAGACAACTCTTTGCTTTTAGTTTTTCACAATCCTATGAACATACAACGACTAAGTTCTGAAAAATGGGAAATTGCTCTCCATTCTAATGTTGGATTCAGGTAATTGTTTGCTTGTTTGTTTTGTCAGTTCCTTAACCTGAAATAAGCATTTGAACTCCAAGGAAACACTTCTCCAGGACTAGCACAGTGCCTAGAATGAAGTAAGCAATTAGTGTTTGTTCACTACCTGACTAACTCCCCATTCTTGTACCTAATGTTAAATTAAATTTGCTTGCTTACACCCAAACAGATTGAAGACTTGGGGAATGTTGTGATGAAGCTAGAAAGCAAATTATATATTTTGGTATTTATTTTTTTAATTTTTTATTTATTTTAAACAAATACAAAATGGGGGGGGAGAACATTTCCATGTACATAGCCGAACATAGAGAATTCAATACAAAACCATACATTTCCATTTTAGACTGTTTACTTTTTTTTGAAAAACCATATAATAAATACTACACATTGTTTTCAAAGCTACCAGATTTTCCATGCTTCTAAGTTTTTTTTTCTCTACTGTGCACTTTCTATTCTTTTTCTCTCTCTCCCTTTCCTACCCTAGAGAAGGTTACAATTAAATGGGAATATATATGTATAAAATATGTATTTGCATATACATATATATAAACATATACATATACACACACTTCTACGTATATGTAAGATACATAATTCTCTTTGTCAGTTCTTTTTCTGGAGGTGGACAGCATCTGCCTTCATAGATTCTAATCTTTCCATGTTTTTCTAACACCAACCAGCTCATCATTTCTTGTAGCATATTTTCATGTTTCTATAGCTTCAAATAGAATTCAAGAAAATAAAACTGAAGTGAAAGGCAAAAACATCAGTCTAGTACTAGCCTGATTTTAACCTCTAGGATTCAATGACCTTTTGCTCCCCAGTTCCACTGTGTTTACTCTACCATATAATAAAGGGCATCACTTAGAGCTTTAGTTAGTTCTTGAAAATTGGGAGGTATTTTTATCATTTTCGTATTTGACCTGTCCTCAAGGGATGAAGCACTGGCAATGGAGTCAAAGGATTTGGTTTCAAATACTACTTCTGATGCTAAGTATCCTAAAGATTTGTGTGACCTTGGACAAAGTGGACAAAGTCACTCCAGCCTCCGGGCTTCCTTCCCATTCTTGATCTGTGATCCTGTGACTTTCCATATTCCTATAACTTATTCCTATTAAGATTAAAATATTTTGGAGAAATATTAAATGAAAAAATCACATTTGCCACCTCAACAATGTCAAGTTATTAAATGTTCTTCTTTTTGACATTTAAAGCCTTTCACACCTAGGAGGTGATACCTAAGAGGTGATACCTAGGAGGTCAAACTTGCCTCCGGGCATTAGGATCTCTAGTTCAATTTGCTTATTGCCTCTCCTTGGTACATTTGTGTACAAATATCTAACAAAATGCTTTTTGTTGCTAAGTCCTTTCTTGGATTCCCCTCATCACCAGGAACTATTTGGAACTTGTAGCTGACTCTATTCAGGAATGGATCATACAGGAAGAAGCAAAATATCAGGAAAAGAAAATGGCTGAGGAAATAGCAAAAACAGAAGCCTCATCTCCTCCAAAATCTGCTGTTTCTTCTCCAAAAAAATCTAAAAGTAGGTATTTATTTCCATTTTAACCAAACTTGAATTCTCAGGCATTTGTCTCTGACTTTGTGTTCTGAGTGAATATTCCCTGTTTGATATAGTTTCCAGGCATGGTATAATAAAACTCCCCTGTTTGGCATTAAAATCTCTGCATAATCTTATTCTAGCCAGCTTTCCAAGACTCATTTCACGTGATTCCCCTTCATGACCTCTACAATCCAGCCAAGCAAGTCTACTTGCTACTCCCTTCGTATGATTTTCCATCCCCGACCTTTGCATAGGCTATCCACCATAACCGGAATATGCGCCACACCTCCATTCCAACTCTTAGCATTCTTAGCTTCATTCAGGCTTCAATTTAAGTTCTGTCTCCTATCTGAGAACTTTCCTGATTCCCCAAGTTGTAGGTGCTCTCTTCTTCCCCTTTGAACTCCTCCTCTTCCTTCTCCTCCTCAAAGTATATTCTAATTGTTTGGTATTAATAGTGTATCCTCTTCCCCATCCCCCATCCTCCAAGTTCCTTAAAGGCAAGGACTACTTCATTTAGTCTTTGTAACCACAAAACCTAGATCAGTGCCTAAGACATGCTAGGCAGAGATAGACAAACAAAGCATATATGAAGAATTGGAGGGGGCAGGGAATACTATCACTGAATTCAAATATTGAAAGATTATAATGTAGAAGAAAGATGAGGTTGATTTTGCTTGGTCACAGAGTACAGAACTAGAACCAATGGGTAGGAGCAACATGAAGGCAGATGTCATTGCGACATAAAGAAACGCTTCCATGAAATAGAATGGATTGCCTCAGGAGGCAGTGAGTTTCCTATCAATGATATTCAAATGTAATCTGGGTCTGGATGACCATTTGGTAGACATTTATGTTTCAGGTTGGTCTGGATCACCTGCGTGATCCAGTTTTAAAATTTGGCGATTCTGTGGCTATTGCTGAACTTAATCCTTTCCCTCCAAACCACAACCTCCTGACTTTCCTGTTTCTGATAAGGGTACCACCATTCATTCAGTCACTGATACTTAAAATAAAACCTTCGCATTGTCTTGAATTTCTGCCTTGCCTTCAGTCCTTCTCATCCAATTAATTGCCAAATCCTCTCAATTCTACTTCCATGATATCTCTACTTTCTATTGAGAGAAATGATCATTTCTCTCTTATGTTAATACCCAATTATTGAATTGGGACTAAGGTTTTTTTTTTCCCCTTTCTATTTCCTCATTCAGAAATCAGTCCCTGAAGAACAGGGCTGATAATGAGATTGGACATAACATTCTCCTCAATCTTGTTCAGAGCCCACCCAACTGGGACAACTCAGAGGTAAAGAAATTTTCATTTAGGTGAATTGGTGGATTCCAGCTAATTGCGTTTTAGTCAGACGGGTCTGGATGGAGGTAGATTTTCCCTTTTGTCTAGATTGCCCTAGACTGGGGGTAGCCTGGAAAGAGATAAGTCTCTTTATCAAAGATTGAGTGATCATAGTTGCATCCCCCAAACCCTCATTAGAATAAGCCTGCCTCTCATATAGTATTCATTCTCTCATTACTTGTTAACCAATCAGTTAATTTCCACCCTTGGGACCACCTGCTCTTCCAAGGGTATATAAGTATTGAGTAGGCTCCATAAGTGGTCTTTGTTTTATGAGAGACAGCCAAATGACCATCTTTTTATTAATTATCCATTGGCAATAATTAATAAAATCATTAATTACCCAGAAACTACATCTCTCAAGCTTTTTATTCATCACACTACCTTTCATTTCATCTATTTCATGGGTTCAATTATAATCTCTCTTTCATCTATTTCATTTGTCATTTCATCTATTTCATGGGTTCGATTGTTATCTCTATAGAGATGACTCTCAAAGCCCCATCTTTCTCCTTAGAGCTAGTCTTGCATTGTCAACCAATTGCTTGACTTCTCTACCTGGAACATCTCAAACTCAGTGTGCACAAAATATCTCATTCTCATTTTCCCCAAACTCTTCCACCTTCCAACTTTCCTGTGTCTTTTGGAGGCATCAGCATTGCTCACTGTCAATCTTTGCATCTTGTTAATTGCCAAGTCTTATTGCTTTTTCCTCCACATCTCTCCCATGAATTTATTCCCTTCCCTCCAACTCAAACACCCTTGACCCTTGATTTTTTTTCTTTCTTACTTGAAAACAGGACATTTACTTAAAAATTTGATTCTCCCCATTTATAGATCCCAAAGGAAGCAGCAAAACCATTGCTGAGGATGCAGACAAAGAGAAAGACAAGAATATTTTTATCCTAGAAAACTCCCTCAAGGTAATCCAAGAAAGGGGATATAACATACAGTAATAAGGAGTTCTAGCTCTAAACAAGTTAATTGTTAGGTGACTGTGGTGTAATAGGATCCAATCTTTTGGCTAAGACCTTGGAGAACTGACCATTTACAAGCAAGGCAAATGCCTCTATTTGGTAGCTATGTCCAGGAAATAGAGTCAAAGGATATTGGGAAGAGAGTCAGAAAATTTAGTAGACTTTTTCTCTCTTTAAAATTATTCTCCCTTAAATTAAAGGAAATAGCATTCTTCATTAGTGACAAGGTTGAGATAAAATATTCATTGATAATTTGATTCAGTGATTATTTCTCTACGATGTCTTTTTATCCATACAGAGTGAAAGTTATTAGTAGTGGTACCTAAGGTAAATACTTGAGTCCTATAGAGACTTTCAATAGCTATTGATGACCTCATTCAATTTAGCCACTGGCTAAACCCTGGAGATCCAGTGTAAAGGATTGCTGGCTAAGGTCTGCAAGGGAGTCCCAGGTATCACAAGAATGATTACAGGCCCTTTCTCAGCCTTCCTCACCACCTTATTATCACTTACTTGTAGCTTGGGAAGAAAAAAGGAAGAGTAAGAGGTGGGAGAAAAAAGAGAATTGTCTCACCCAAGGTCACACAGGTGGCATTTATCAGAGGCAAGTTTGAACCCAATTGCTCGGACTACCTTGCCCAAATTTCTCTCCACTAGACTATACTGTCCCCTATTGGTGTGGTGCACTTGCAAACATCTGGCAATTGGTTGAATCAATGGTCTCTGTCTAGGAAATATAACCTCAACCTGTCTTCTGCACCCCCATTTTGTGAATACATCCACGTGTGTTGGTAACACACTCATGTCTTCTCAACACCGTATCAATAGACAATAGATTTTTTGTCATTCAATCTATAAATGCCACCAAGACTCAAGGCTTTCAACCCACGATACAATGAATCAGGGAGCAAGCCCAGTTGACTCTGAAGGTGGGGATCCTGCAAGTGATATGGTTAAATAGACCCAATAATCAATCTACACTGAAGCCTTGTCATACCAATAAACCGGATGAGGCCCAAAGTACCTAGGACAAAAATCTCTGCATTCCCCCACTTAGAGACATAGAGTTTAAAAACTGAGAGGGAAGGAGCTTACAAATCAACTGTTTCAACCTATTCATTTTACAGAGAAGGAAACTGAGGCCTAGAGAGCTAGATGGTATAGTGGACAAAGTGCTGGGCCTGAAGTCAGGAAGACTTGAGTTCAGATCCAGCATCAGACACTTCCTAGCTGTGTGATCCTGGGCAAGTCAATTAATCTCTGTCTGCCCCAGTCTCCTCCTCCACAAAATAAGGGTAATAATACCTCTCAGGATTGTTATGAGGATCAGATGAGGTAATTGTAAAGCACTTAGCATGGTTCCTGGCACACTTAGTAAGTATTATATAAATGTTAACTGTCATTATTTATTAGCTAAAATCACTTAGGCAGTTATTTGGCACAGCCGATAGATTATAGTACAGTATAGGAATTTAATACATGTCTGATGAATTAGGAGGGAAAGAACCAAATCTATACTGTCCTGGTAAAAATAGAGTTTGAATAATACTGTATTGTTCTTAACACATCTTAAGAGAGACATATGTCAGACCAATAATATTTACACAAGGGCATCCTAAGCCATCAGGAAATCAGGCATCATGCTAAGTTCAAGGTCATTGGAAAGAAGTGGAGATATTTAGCCTATATAATAAGACAAGAAGTACCTGAGGCCAGATTTGAATGCGGTTCCTCCTGACTCCAGACCTGGAGCTCTATCCAGGTGCCAGTTAACTTCCCCTTAGCATATTTTAGTTCTTCCAAATCTATTTTCAGTATGCATCACTTAAATGCACTAGCGTACTATTTTAGGCAAATAAGACCCAAACCTAGGTTGACTCGAAAATATTGTAAAAGCCAAAAACAAATTCTAAAACAAAATTCATTAGGTTCATTTCATCTTCCCAAAACCTTTGCTCATTTTGAAATGAAGACAACAGCGATCAATTATTGGAGCTCCTCAGAGGCTGGAAGTCACTACCATAGGAGAGAAAAGAAGGAAAAAAGGGAGAAAAAACATAATGCCAACAGAAGCATGACAAAGACCAATGCAGTGGAAAAACTTGCAAGCAAGTGTTTAAATGGAACTGATCCATTGTCTCTTGATCAAACAAACTGCTGAAATCTAGAAGCAAATTCAAATAGGCACTTTTTGTTGAACTATGAGTAGAACCAAAACTTAAAAAAATAATCTAGTGGACCACATTTAACCAGAATCCAATCTATTTTCTAAAATCAAACCTTCTTCATGTATCTAGAAAAGCTCGATGTTCTCCAAAATCAACCTCAGTTTAACCAACCTAGCATTTGATCTATGACTTCAATTTAATATTCAAATAATTTGATGTTGTGATTACTGGACAGGCTTGGAAGGCAGAACAGGACCGTATAGCAGAAGAAGAGCGCATAAAAGAAGAAAAGAAATTAGAAAAAAAACAAAGAGATTCTGGCAAAAAGAAAAAGAAAGGAGAGAAGCTAGAAAAAGAAGATAGTAAGGCTTCCAAGAAGAAAGCCAGTTCCAAAGAGAAAACTAAAGAAGACACGTCCAAGTCCTCACAGCAGCAGGAAGAACACTTCCCACCAGCACCTGTTGAAAAAGTCTACCCGGTAAGGCCAGTTTTAATAACTACCCAGCTTCTATGGTCCACCCTAGAAGGAAAAAAGTCCCAGGGTTGCAAGCAGCAGCTCTTCCTGGTGCCCCATTTATCCATTCCCATATCCTTTAATAGTAAAGCCTCGTGATAGTAACACTCTCAGTCTTCTGGAGAGTAACTAAAAAGGCTGTGGGGATAGTTGATGGTACACAGTATTTACAGAAAAAAAAAGACAAGTTTTATCAAGTTTAAGAGAAATGTCTTACAGAATTGCCTTGGTTTGACTAGCTCTGCCTTGACCTGTTCTCATTTCATTGTTCTTTTTGGTCTGATTTTCTGAGTTATCTCTATTCTTTCTCTGTCTCTCTCTCTCTCTCTCTCTCTCTCTCTCTCTCTCTCTCTCTCCTCTTTCCATTCTCCTCTCTCTTAATCTCGCTCTGTCCCTTTGTCTCTCTGTCTCTCTCTGTCTCTCTCTCTCTCTCTCTCTCTCTCTCTCTCTCTCTCTCTCTCTCTCTCTCTCTCTCTCTCTCTCTCTCTCTGTCTTTCTCTCTCTCCTCTCTCCTCTCTCCTCTCTCCTCTCTCTCTCTCAATCTCTTTCTCTCTCTGTCTCTCTCTCTTTGTATCTCTCTATCCTCTCTCCTCTCTCTCAATCTCTCTCTCTTTCTACTCTCTCTCAATCCCTAATTCTGTCTCTCTCAATCTCTGTCTCTGTCTGTCTGTCTGTCTCTCTCTCTCTGTCTCTCTCTTTCTTTCTGTCTCTCTCTTTCTCTCTGTCTCTCTCTCTCTCTGTCCCTCTCTCTCTGTCTCTCTCTGTCTCTCTCTCTCTGTCTGTCTATCTCTCTCTCTATCTCACACACACACGCACATACACATACACATGCACACACACACCTCAGCCTAGTTCTCTTCCTTGTTTTCTTGTCCTGGAAGCAGAAATTGTTCTATAATTATTCCCTGGGTCTCTGATCTCCACAGTACAATAACTCCCTCTGACAGCATACTTTAGTATTTTTGCAGGTCTGAGGTCCCTCTTCCTACTCAATAAATTGCAGATCCAACCATGTCACACCTATTGCTCAATAAACTCTAGTGTCTCTCTAGTACCTCTAGGATCAACTAAAAAATCCTCTCTTTGGCATTCAAAGCCCTTTGTTACCTGACCCTCCATGTTTTCACTTTTCTTAGACCTCCCAACCCCCTACACACATATTCTTTTAGCCAGCGACACTAGCTTCAGTTCCATGAACGTGACACTCTATCTCTTGACTCCAGGTATTTTTTTCTGGATGTTCCCCCACAGCTAAAATGCTCCCCCTCTTAATTTCTGCCTCCTGGCTTCCCCAGCTTCTTTCAAGTCCCGATTAAAATCCCATCTTCTTCTTCTTAAAAAAAAAATTAATTATTTATTTTTAGTTTACAACATTCAGTTCCACAAGGTTTTGAGTTTTAAATTTTCTTCCCCTCTCTCCTCTCCCTCCTCCCCATGCAATCTGACATAGGCTCTACATATATATATATTCATATTAAACATATTTTCACATTAGTCATGTTGTAAAGAAGAATTATAACCAATGGAATGAACCACAAGAAATAAGAAACAAAACAAAACAAAAAAGAGAGAGAAAATAGTATGCTTCGATCTGCATTTAGACTCCATAATTCTTTTTCTGGATGTGGATAGCATTTTCCATCATAATCCTTTTGGAGTTGTCTTAGAACCTTGCATTGCTGAGAAGAACCAAGTCTATCAAAGTTAGTCAGTACACAATGTGGCTGTAACTGTGTACAATGTTCTCCTGGTTCTGTTCCCCTCACTCAGCATCAGTTCATATAAGTCTTTCCAGGTTTTTCTGAAGTCTGCCTGCTCATCATTCTTTATAGCACAGTAGCATTCCATTACATTCATATACCACGACTTGTTCAGCCATTCCCCAATTGATAAGCAACCCCTCAATTTCCAGTTCTTGACTACCACAAAAAGAGCTGCTATAAGTATTCTTGTACGTGTGGGTACTTTTCCCGTTTGTCTGATTTCTTTGGGATACAGACCTAGAAGTGGTATTGCTGGGTCAAAGGGTATGCCCATGTTTATAGCCCCTATGGGGATAGTTCCAAATTGCTCTCC
Source organism: Trichosurus vulpecula (assembly GCF_011100635.1). Lineage (NCBI taxonomy): Eukaryota > Metazoa > Chordata > Mammalia > Diprotodontia > Phalangeridae > Trichosurus > Trichosurus vulpecula. Next base: position 50,834,096 of record NC_050579.1, read on the forward strand.
AAAATGGTTGGACCAGCCCACAACTCCTCCAACAATACATTAGTGTTCCAATTTTCCCACAATTTCTCCAGCATTTATAATTTTCCTGTTTTGTCATGTCAGTCAATCTAACAGCTGTGATGTGGTGCCTCAGAGCTGTTTTGATTTGCAAAATTCCCATCTTCTATGGAAGCCTTTCCCAACTCCTCTTAATTCTAGTGCCTTCTCTCTATTAATTATTTCCTGTTTATCCTGTAGCTTGTTTACATATACATACATTTGTTTCCTTATTCTGTCCCTCATTAGATTGTGAGCTCCTTGAGGTCAGACACTGTCTTTTGCCTCTTTTTTGTCTCCCCAGTGCTGACCACATAGTGCCTGGTATATAGTGAGCACTTAATGTTTACTGCCTGACTGGCCTCATAGATGTGATTGCTCCCCCTAGCAATACGGATAACATCCTATGCCTGTCCTTCATGTCCTTCCATAAATCTTCCACACAAAAAATTTCTCCAAGGAGCTAGAGGCTTAACATAAGTCTGTTAATGTTTCATAGGTACCAGAGAAATTCTTGATGTGTCCACTTGTTATGCCCATCTCTGGTCCCATGACGATAGACCCATTTTCTTTTCAGTCTTTGATATCATGTATACTTTCATCATGCATACCTTTCATCATGCAGAAATTATTATTAATAAAATGCCAAAGCCTATTTACATACTTACCATTCACCTTTTTCCTTGACTTTTGAATCACCTGAAATCTTGATTATTCGTGGTGGTCACTGGTTTGCTGACGTAGAATATCACTGAGGTTGATACCGATGCCGACATGAGTGAGTTTTGGGTCCAGATGTTGTTGGAGATCATTGAAAAGTACTGCATTTTATCAAAGGTGAGGGAGGCAATATGGTAATAGTGGAACAGTGATGTATTGAGTCAGAAGACCTGGGTTCAGATCCCACCTCTCACCCTGTGAGACCTTAGGTAAGTCACTTACCTCTCTAAGCCTCAGTTTTCTTACCTGTAAAACCAAGGGTTTGGACCAGATAATCATTAAGGTCTCATCTAGCCCCAAATCTATGATCCTTTGATAATGATCCTAAAAGCTAGCCAGCTTTCCTTGTCTGCCTCAACTCTGGTCCCAGTCCATTGTCCACCTGCAATTTCTATTCAAGATCACCAGTAGACTTCTGAAAAAAATTTCTTCATGTTTTTAGCTTCTACACAATTAAAAAACTTTATTTCTTTTTCTCTGTTCCTTTCTATTTGGAAAACTATCTTCTGCTTTGGACTATTCTCTCTCTACTCTAGAACCATTTGGTTTTTCCAGTTCTAGAACCCTTCTCCTCTCAATTTCCCTATCCTACTCCCTGCTTTCATCACGTCACCCCTCACTAACAAACTTTTAATGGCTCCACAGTGTCTGCCAAATGCAGTCAAAAATGCTTTGCCTGGTATTTAAGGCCGTTCATATTCTGTCTCTTACAGCCTTTCCAATTTCCTTCTGTATTGATAATTAAGGTGGGACTTTCTTACTGTTTTACAATGCTAAAATTAATTAAGTGTCTTTGATTCTGCCTTACTAGGTGCAAAGTCCCAGGCCCAAACCCCTAATTACTTGGTGCTAAGCTGATGTGGACATGAAGCCCCCAGGGCCCTAAGGGGAGTTGCTAAGACCAGAGCCAATAGTATGCACCTAAGTTCTGGTCGCTCAGATGACGTTTGATGATGGCTAAAGACTGTATAAAATGAGAGAACAGAGCTGTTTGCTTGGGTCTCTGAGCCACCGGAGGAGTGGCGCATGACTCTGTGCCGGCCATTGTTAAGAGCTCCCTGGCTTGTGAACTCAGATATTGATGGTTTCTTGGTAACTATGAATTGTGATCTGATCTGTATGTTTGTAACTTGTTTATATTTGCTCTGAAGTTCATGTTGCTGGCTTTTCCTCCTGAACTAAGTGAGTGTATATGTATATGTTGGATTAAAGTGAGATTGTTAACCCCTTAATGTTGCTTTCCTTAGTAAAGCAGATCAAAAGAATCTGCGCTGGCAGCGTTCTTGTTTTTGGGCTCATGTTGGTCTTTCACCCCCCAGCAGCTGCTAGCCAAATTGTTGCAACACCTTTAGGAATAGGATCATAGATTTAGAGTTGAAAAAGGTCCTTTTAGGTCACTGAGTCCAACCTCTTTCATTTTACAAATGGGAAAACTGAGGCACAGAGATACCAAATTATTTGTTCATTGTCACCTGGCTAATAAGCACTAGAGATGGAATTTGAACCATGCTCTTCCAACTCTAAGTCTATCCAGCAACCTATTCACTGTAATATTCTGCCTCTCCTATTTGAACTCTTAGATCCAGCCAAATTATTCATCAATAATGCCAGGTACGATAAATGGCTCCTGTCCTCATCTCTCAAGGGAGATTCCTGTCTCCAAAGTTACCAATAACTTCTTAGTTGCCCAATCCAACATTCTTTCCTCAGTCCTCATCCTGTCTGACCATCCTGAAGTGTTTGACACTTTAGTAACTTCTCTCTTCTGATGCTGCCTGCCTCTCTGATCATTCCTTCCCCATCTCCAGAACGGCAAGTTAGCACTGGACTGGAAGTCAGAAAGGCCTGAGTGTCAGTTCTGCTTCACCGTTGTACAATGGAAAGAACTCTGGATTTGAAGTCAGAGGACCCAGGTTCAAATCCTGCCTCTAACGTGGTTGCCTTGGATGTGATCTTGGACAAACCAGTGATTTTTCCTGGGCCTTGGTTTCTTCATCTATAAAATGAAGAATTTAGATTAGATCACCTCTGAAGTCTTTTGTTGCTCTATGATATTATGACCCTTCGTTGGAAGATTATCCATATCTAACTATAGCTGTGTCTAAGGATCAGTCCTGGGTCCTTCTCTTCAATAAAATCAATAAAATCAGTGAAATGATAAAAGATGAAAATAAAATTACAGAGTTTGACTAGCTAGTTTCTAAAATCTACTCTGAACCCAGTGACAAAGCATAACTACCTAGTGTAGGAGGCCATTCCACTTTTGGGTGTATAATTGCTGAGACATTCTTTATATTGATCTCCAAATCTACCTCCTTCAGGCCCAATCAACTCCATTTAAATTGCTAAAAGAACATTAGAGCACCAAATTCCTCTCCCCTGACCATATTTGGGATCTTAATCCAGTGGTGGGCACATGTTTTTAAGTGACCAGATAGAAATCAGTTGCAGAGACAGAGCTGAGTCATCAGTGAGATTTCAGAAATGTTGGGGGTGGGGAGCACAAAGACCACCTTCCAACCAGTCAGGACATGCATGACTTCTTTCTAACAGTCAATGTGGTTAGATAATTGACAGTTGCAGCATTTCTAATATGAGCCAAGAGAAGAAAATTTGGCACTAAGTCATCTCCTGACAGGTTTCTGAGCTCCAGTGTTGCATTGGACTGTACCCAGAACACAAATTCAAAACTTTGGCATGTTGTTTTGGAGGTCATTTTGACACTTGTAAAGTGATGATTTATTACAGTACTACTTACTACCATCCAGGAGTAACTGATGAAGTCATTTCGGTCTAAAGCCTGGAAAGTTCTTTGAACTCCTTTAGTATTAAAAGTGAATTAATTTTAATACATTTTATTGATGCATTTTTACTTTATATCATAGACATTTTCCACAGAAAAAGACCTTTCCACCTTTAGATGTTACCTTCCCTTGAGTCAGAGAAATAGTTAAGAAAAAACATCTGGTATAGAGACAACATCTGACAATGTAGACAACATTTTCTCCTGCTTCTCTGCTGTGAGGAAAGTAGAGGGTGGAGTAGGGGGTGCTTAATTATCTCTTCTTTGGTATCTTCACTGGTTTTTCCATTCTTCAGAGGTCAACTTCTTTTTAATGATGTTTTCACTAATATCATTGCAGGCATTGTGTACATTCTGATTCTGCTGATTTTAGAATTAGTTCATACAAATCTTGCCAACTTTCTCCAAAAGACTCATATTTGGAATTTCCTATAACCATGGGGTCATAGAGTTAGAACTAGAACCTTAGCAGTCACTGAATCCAACATCTTCATTAGGTCCCCAGACGAGAGACCTAAGTGGGTTGCCCCCAGTCACCCTGATAGTAAATGTCTGAGGCAGGATTTGAACCCAGTTCTTTCTGTTGCCAGTTCCCCTACCTTATCCATTGTTCCACGCTGCCTCTCCTGCATAATAATATTCCATTTCATTTATATACTATTGTTTTGTTTTGTTTTTTGCTATAGTCACTTCTCAACAATGGACACTCACTTTGTTTCTAGTTCCTTGCTATCACAAAGATAGCAATATTTTGGTAAATATTGGACTTTTGTTTCTGTGTTCAATTTCCTTTGGGCATAAGCTTAATAATGAAATCACTGGGTCCAAAAGGTATGGATGGCCAAGTCACTTTTCTTTCATAACTCCAAATTGATATGAGGAACATTAGGACCTCTCTCAGCTGCACCAACAGTCCAATAATGAGCCTGTCATCCCATAGTCCCTCCAGTGTTGACTATTCCCACTTTTGTCATCCTTGCCAATTTGCATGAAATCTGAGAAATGCAGTCATTCGAACTTCTGTTATTAGCAATTCGTAGCATGTCTTCCTATGATCATTTGTAGTTTGTGATGCTTATGAAAACCTAATATCCTTTGACAACCAGAATGCTAATGAATGGCTATTGGTGTAATTATATTTTTGTGTCAATGTCTTGTGTCAATCTCTGATCTGAACTGCTATCAGTGATATTTGATGCATATTTAACCATTCTACAATTTCTCTTCTTATTCTATCTTCATGTATTTTATTCATGCAAAAAGGTTTTTTTGAGTTTGCATAGTCAAAATGTTTATTTCATGATTTCTACTATCCCTTGTTTAAAAATGATTCCCCTAGCCATAAATGGGAAAGATATCTGATCTCACTTTATGCAAAATTTTTTAATCTAACCTTTCATATTCAGGTCATATATCCATCCATTTGGAGCTTATGGAGATATATGGTATAAACATTGGACTAGACAGTTTATTCCAAATTACTTTTTCCCCCAATCAGTAGTGATGGAAAAGGGAGTTCTCTCCCCACTAATTTATGGCCTTAGATTTATGAAACAGTGGAATTCTATTTTCAATTGCTTCTTCGTCATGTTTATATAGTCTGTTCTACTAACATACTTTTCTGATTTTTTAACCATTTGAATGACTTCTACTTTATAATATGATTTGAAATCTGATAATGCTAAATCCTCTTCATTCATAATTTTTCTCATTTTTTTCCTTGAAATTTTAGACCTTTTGTTCTAAATGTTTTGATTTGTCTAGTTCTATAAAGTACCCTTCAGTTAATTTGATTGACACTAAATCTGTAAATTAATTTGCTTAGTATTACCATTTATTATTATATTGGCATGAGCCAGTAAATTGGCTTCTAATTATTTATCTCCCTTTATTTCTGAGGTCCAATTTGAATTTCTACGATTCTCATTATCTATGACTGTCTTTAAGAGAACTCTATGTAACAAATCTAAAATTACTTAAATTGATCCATATTTTCACCCATTTTCTGTCCATTGCATCCTTACTCACGCAGGATAATGTTCTCTTTTTCTAGTTTCGAGGGTACAATATGGGAGAGAATCCAACCCAAGTCTCCGGTACAAATTACTTTTTGTATCCCTCAGATGGAGGACAGATTGAAGTGGAAAAGATAGTGTTTGGAAAAGGTACATTGTGGAAAAAATTAGCTATTAGATCAAGAAGAGTGAAATCATTTTGGATAACCCCATGACAATGAGACTATTGTTTACTATGATAGAGTAGAACAGTGCTCCTCAGATAGGGTCTTGAGTCATGTTTAATTTTTCTATACATGTGGCCATATTCACATCCCACTCTTGTCTTAGAATATAATAGTCTAGATTCTACAGGACATGTAGCGACCAATATGGACAACCCAAGTAATAATACTACTGTGATAATGTGAATTTTAAGTCATAGAACTGTGAGGACCCTTGGAACAGATTTTGTGCATTAGGTACCCTTCTAAGTTTCTTTGTCTAAAAAGGTTTCCATAGAAGGTATAAGGCGTTAAACTATCAAACTAATTCATACTGTAATACAGATTGCTTCTACTAGATATTGAGACCATCTTTCTGGGAAAATTGAAGTTTTGATGAGGGAAAAAAGTAATATTTATTTTAGAACATGAAGCACTGCCTAGAGAGGGTAAGTGTAGGTAGTTTAGAGCTAGGAATACTATGGGGACAATGGGTATTTGGGGAAGGGAAGGTGGAAGGGTGCCAAAGAAAAACTTGCCTACTTCACCATCTGTCTAATGCCTGCTTTACTCCTAATTCTAATTAGATTTGTGTATTTATATGTATACATATATGTGCACATACACATACATATATATGTGACATGTGTGTGTAACATATGTATATGTATATAATTACAAAAGCATACAGTGCTATTCTCTAAGCATTGTGGGAAAGTTTTCTGAGAATTTGCAGTACTCATTTACCTGTCTCTGCCCTATTACTTCTTAGGGCCAACTTTCATAAAAGTGAAGGTGAAAAAGGACAAGCATAATTTCTTTATTCATATAAAAGACCCCAAGAAGCTCCAAGGAAAAGTGAAAAGACGAGAAGACAACGATTCTTCAGATGATGAAGGCAAAGTTAAAAAAAAGAGATCAAGGACTCCAAAGACAGGTAACTTTATCACTGAGATACACCATAATATAACTTAATACAGTACAATACCACACAATACAACCCAACCCACTGCTGTGGGCAGCTAGATGGTATCATAGTGCATAGAGCATTGAGCCTGAAGTCAGGAAGATTCATCTTCCTGAGTTCAAATCCAGCCTCAGACACAAGCTGTGTGACCCTGGGCAAGTCACTTAACCCAGTATGCCTCAGTTTCCTCATCTGTAAAATAAACTGGAGAAGGAAACAACAAACCACACCAGTATCTTTTCCAAAAAAATCCCAAATGGGGTCACAGAGAATTGGACACTACTGAAGACAAGTGAAAAACAACAAAAACAGTACAATAAAAATTTACTGTGTACAAAGCATAGTGATAGCCACTGAGAGACATACAAAGTTTAGATGAGGCACAGTCCCTGTCCTCGTGAATCTTAAGTTCAGTAAGGGGATCAGACTATAACACAGTTAATTACCATAACAATTGCCTAACATTCGTATAGTGCCTACTATGTGCCAGCCATAGTGCTAAGGGCTTTACAATTACAATATTATCTCATTTGATCTTCACAACAACCTTGGGGAGTAGGTGCTATTATCACTTCCATTTTATAGATGAGAAAACTGAGGCAAACAGAGGTTACATAGTTGGTAGGTATGTGAAGATGGATTTGAACTCAGGTCTTCTTCACTCCAGGCCCAGTGCCCTATCCTGCCTGCCTTACTAATAAATACACAATATTATAGAATACTGCAGAAGTGCATTTAGAGAGTCATAAACCACAATATCACCATAGTTTTAAGGGAAAGGTTTTGATAGATATCAAGGAAGACTTCATCGAAGAAGTAGCGTTTAACTTAATATACCAGAAAATAAATCAGTGGAAGAGAAAATAAGATTGCTGTACCTGCTAGCAACATCAGAATGTCTCACCTCGATTTGATGTGTGATATTTCTCTAAATATTACCTATTCTACTTTTTACATACTTCAGGGAATCTCCATGAGCTTCTCCATGTGAGCATTGCCTCGGTAGAGAACATAATACATCCATGTCTGTATCATTCATATCCACAGTCTTCCACAGCTCCTTCGGAGTGGATGTACCCATTATGTGGAAGGGTTACCCCTAGGTCTTCATGCTTTTCATGGATACCAGGCTGTCTGTCTTTTATCCCCCCATGAAGGACCTACTTCTTCTTCCAATCATATATTTTTCCTTAATTATGCGTTTTATGTCACTTTGTGAATACAAGTCATTATTGGAAACACTCTACCTTTTCTCACAATGATATTGTGGCATTTCCAGCTTTGGGGCCATAGAGCATTACTGAGAGAACATTTATGTTGACAAGATGATTCTTTGCATCAAGAAGCAATATGAATTATTCAAAATACTATGCAGTTTCCCAAATACATTCCTCTCTCTTCTTCCTGTTTGGTTCTAGACCCAACTCATCATTGGGCTTCAGTTACTGTCCTGAATATATATGCTGAGTTATATACACATTAGACTTTGACATGTACTTGAATGTTTTAATTTACACACAAAACCCCACATTTAATCTGAAAGAAGAAAAATATAAGCATATTTACAACTATTGGACTTGATAGAAGCAAAAATAATTCCATTTCTTTACTAAAAGTGGGATGAGATATCTTGGGAGGTATCAAGCACCCCTTCTCTGGAAGTCTTTTCAATCAAAGGCCAGATGACTTGTCCCTTATTATGTAGACTTTTTTTCAAGTATAGGTTAGATTAGTTGGTTTCTGAGGTCCTTTCCAACTCTGAGTTACTGTAGCTTTGATTACACTTTAAAATTAAATTTTATATGTGTTTTGTTACAAAATCACAGAATTCAAGATTTGGAAGGGACTCCAGGGTCCATCTACTCTGAACCATACCCCAAAGTAATCTATAGCAGAATTTGACAAGTGGATGTCAAGCTTCCATTAAGAGAGCACCCAAAGATGGCGGCTGGAAAGCAGGGACTAGCGTGAGCTCCCCGCCGAGTCCCTCCAAAAACCTATAAAAATGGCTCTGAACCAATTCTAGAACTGCAAAACCCACAAAACAGCAGAGGGAAGCAGGGCTCCAGCCCAGGACAACCTGGATGGTCTCTGGGTGAGGTCTATCCCGCACAGAGCTGAGAGAAGAGCAGAGCAGAGTGGAGCAGAGCCCTGCGTGAGCGGAACAGACCAATGAGACCAGGAGCCAGGCGGAGCATGCCCTAACACCCTGAATCAGTGAGCTGCAGCAGTTACCAGACCTTCTCAACCCACAAACACCAAAGACAACAGAGAAGGTTAGTGGGAAAAGCTGCGGGAGTGGAAGGAGTTTGTGGTTCGGCTACCACCCCGGGGGCAGCGGAGGTGGGGCAGGTACAGAAGTACAGCTGCAGTTCCTTCTGGCCCCTGGCCCACCTGGTGGGAGGAATTAAGTGGCGGATCAGAGCATGAGTGAAGAGCCTGCTGAAGATCTAAGTCCAGTTCGAGTTGGGGGTTCTTGGGGAAGGAGGAGTGCTGGTGTGGCAGAGCTGGCACATCCCCCCAAGCTTGGAACATAGTTCTGTAAACTCTACAAACAGTCATACCCCACTGAAAAACTCAAGGGTCAAGTTAGTTGACTGGGAATATGGCCAGGCAGCGAAAACACACCCAGATTCAGTCTCATACTTTGGATTCTTTCTTTGGTGACAAAGAAGACCAAAATATACAGACAGAAGAAGTTAACAAAGTTAAAGAGCCTACATCAAAAGCCTCCAAGGAAAACATGAACTGGTCCCAGGCCATAGAAGAGCTCAAAAAGGATTTGGAAAAGCAAGTTAGAGAAGTAGAGGAAAAATTGGGAAGAGAAATGAGAAGGATGAGAGAAAACCATGAAAAACAAGTCAATGACCTGCTAAAGGAGACCCAAAAAAATACTGAAAAATATACTGAAGAAAACAACACCTTAAAAAATAGACTAACTCAAATGGCAAAAGAGCTCCAAAAAGCCAATGAGGAGAAGAATGCCTTGAAAGGCAGAATTAGCCAAATGGAAAAGGAGGTCCAAAAGACCACTGAAGAAAATACTACCTTAAAATGAGATTGGAGCAAGTGGAAGCTAGTGACTTGATGAGAAATCAAGATATTATAAAACAGAACCAAAGGAATGAAAAAATGGAAGACAATGTGAAATATCTCCTTGGAAAAACCACTGACCTGGAAAATAGATCCAGGAGAGATAATTCAAAAATTATTGGACCACCTGAAAGCCATGATCAAAAAAAGAGCCTAGATATCATCTTTCAAGAAATTATCAAGGAGAACTGCCCTGATATTCTAGAGCCACAGGGCAAAATAGAAATTAAAAGAATCCATTGATCGCCTCCTCAAATAGACCCCAAAAAGAAATCTCCTAAGAATATTGTCGCCAAATTCCAGAGCTCTCAGATCAAGGAGAAAATACCACAAGGAGCCAGAAAGAAACAATTTGAGTATTGTGGAAACACAATCAGAATAACCAAAGATCTGGCAGCTTCTACATTAAGAGATTGAAGGGCTTGGAATACGATATTCTGGAGGTCAATGGAGCTAGGATTAAAACCAAGAATCACCTACCCAGCAAAACTGAGTATCATGCTCCAAGGCAAAATATGAATTTTCAATAAAATAGAGGACTTTCAAGCTTTCTCAGTGAAAAGACCAGAGCTGAATAGAAAATTTGACTTTCAAACACAAGAATCAAGAGAAGCATGAGAAGGTAATCAAGAAAAAGAACAAGAAAAAGAAATTACAAGGGACTTACTAAAGTTGAACTGCTTTGCTTACATTCCTACATGGAAAGATGTAAAATTTTTGAGACCTCAGGATTAGGGTAGCTGAAGGGAATATGTATATATATATATATATATGAGAGAGAGAGAGAGAGAGAGAGAGAGAGAGAGAGAGAGAGAGAGGACACAGGGTGAGTTGAAGATGAAGGGAAGATATCTAAAAGAAATAAAATCAAATTAAGGGATGAGAGAGGAATATATTCAGAGAGGGAGAAAGGGAGAGATAGAATGGGGTAAATTGTCTCACATAAAAGTGTCAAGAAAAAGCAGTTCTGTAGGAAGAGAAGAGAAGGCAGGTGAGGAAGAATGAGTGAATCTTGCTCTCATCAGATTTGACCTGAGGAGGGAATACCATACATACTCAACTGGGTATCTTACTCCACAGGAAAGAAGAAGGAAGAAGATAAAAAAGGGGGGCAATGATAGAAGGGAGGGCAGATGGGGGTGAAGGTAATCAAAAACAAACACTTTTGAAGGGGGACAGGGTCAAGGGCGAAAATTCAATAAAGGGGCATAGTTTAGGAAGGAGCAAAATATAGTTAGTCTTTCACAACATGAGTATTGTGGAAGGGTTATACATAATGATACACATGTGGCCTATGTTGAATTGCTTGACTTCTTAGGGAGGGTGGGTGAGAAGGAAAGAGGGGAGAGAATTTGGAACTCAAAGTTTTAAAAACAGATGTTCAAAAACAAAAAAAAAAGTTTTTGCATGCAACTAGAAAATAAGATACACAGGCAATGGGGCATAGAAATTTATCTTACCCTACAAGAAAGGAAGGGAAAAGGGGATGGGAGGGGAGTGGGGTGACAGAAGGGAGGGCTGACTGGGGAACAGGGCAACCAGAATATACGCCATCTTGGAGTGGGGGGGAGGGTAGAAATGGGGAGAAAATTTGTAATTCAAACTCTTGTGAAAATCCATGCTGGAAACTAAATATATTAAATTAAAAAAACTGACTTCCAACTTCAAAAAAAAAAAAAGAGAGAGCACCCAAGGGATAAAACCCTGCCTCTTTCTAGGTAGTCCATTAGACTAGCTTTTAGGCAGCTCTGGTAGGTTTTCCTAACATCAAACCTAAATTGGACTCTTTGCAACTTCTATACATCATTTCTGGTTTTATCCTTTATGACCAACTAAATAAGTTTAATCTCTCCTCCACGAGACAGTTCTGCAAATACTTGAGCAAGCTTCCTTGTCCCCTTTGAGTCTTCTCTTCTCCATGCAAAACTTAAGCTGACAGGCAAGATATAGATTCAAGACTACCACACTGGCTCCTCTCCTGTGGATACTGGCTAGTTTATCAATGTCTTTTTTATACCATGGCATCCAGAACTGATCATATTACTCCAGACAAGTCTGGGGGAGGGAGAAATACACTACCTTCCTATACCTGGAAGCCTGCTTCTCTTAATGCAGTCCAAGGTTGTTTTACCTTTTTTGGCTTCTACATCATAATGCTGACTCATGTTGACCTTGTAATCCACTAAAATCCCCAGATATTTTTCAGAAAAAAAAAAACACTACCTAATTATACCTTCCTAATTTCTGACTTGTGAAGCTTATTTTCTTATACATTTATCTCTATTGGCTTTTGTCTTATTAAATTCAAGCCAGAACTTTAGCATGTAAAAAGTCTCTTGACATCAAATGTGTTTGTTATGCCTCCCAGCATTAAACCATCATCAAATTTGACAAGCGCTTCCTGATGGGGTGGTGATGGATTCAGGGTGCAGAATTTTGGATATAAATATATATATATATATATATATATAATTTTATATATAATGTATAACTACATATAATTTTATATATAATTGTGTTTTATATAATTATATATAATTTTATTTATAATCATATATAGATAATTTTACATGCAGAATATATACACACATTACATATATATACAGGTATGTATATATGTGTGTATATGTTTATATATATATATATATATATATATATATATATATATATATATATACATACATACTTTTTTGTATTGCCAAAGAGGGAACTCATTTATTTAACTATACATATTTGTTATAAGGAATTTGTTTTTCTTTATAGAGTGGTTATTGGGAGAGAACAAAAATAGATTACTATTAATTTAAAAAAATAAAATTCAATTACAAAACCAAATTTAATGAGCATGGCATCTATGCCTTTTCCTGAGTCATTAATAAATATGTTCAACAGCTCAGAGCCAAGGATAGCTACCCAAGGTGCTCAAGTTCCTATGGTTGGAGAATTCTATTCATATTGACACTAAACCATTACCAATTCATCTTTCAATGCCATCATCAAACCAGGGTGAAAAACATTATCAAAACTCTGCTAAAATTTAGATAAGCTCTACCCAAAGCATACTCTCATTTGCCAATTTAGTAATCCTAAGAGAAATAAGGTTAGACTCATGAGACTTATTCTTGCTGGAGCCATGCCGGCTCTTTGCCTTCACAACTTCCTTTCATAGGAGTTCACTGGCCATTTCTTTAATGATCTGTTCTAGAACTTTCCCAGGAAGCGAAGTCAAATTCACTAGTCTATCATATACATACTATTGCTTTTTCCCTTTTTTGAATAATTGGACATCTAGCCTTCTACGCGGTGCCTGGAACATAGTAGGTGCTTACAAATGTTTATTGATTGATTATGGCGCCTCTCCATGGAGGTTCATCCAATCCTTTGTGCCTATTTTCAGTACTTTTCAGTACCTCGGCCAGGGAACTTGAAAAAGAGCCACCAGGTTCTCTCTTGCCGTAACAAGCTTGCTCTTCCTTATCTTCATTTTTTTCCCATTTTTACAACAAAGGTCACTCTGGCAAAGAAAACAGAAACTAAATTAAGAATTTAATAGCTCCATTTTCTGCTGTCAATTATCATTACCCCATCTACTCCAAAATAAAGGCCCTATTCCTTCTTTGATCTTTTTTCTCCCGATAGAACTTATTTTTTTTCTTTAGCTTTCCAGCCTCAGCTTACTTTTAGATAAAGAATTCCTGAAACTGTTTTCAAAGGATTATGCCATGTTCTTATGCTGCTGCTATTGTGTTATTTCAGCTGTGTCCAACTCTTTGGAGAGAATACTGTAGCAGTTTGCCATTTCCTTCTCCAGCTCATTTTACAGATGAGGAACTGAGGTAAACAAGGTTAAGTGAATTGCCAAGGGTCACACAGCTAGTAAGTGTCTGGATTTGAACTCAGTACGATGAGTCTTCCTGATTGCAAGCCCAGTGCTCTATCCACTGTGCCACCCAGCTGTTATATTCGTCAGCTATTAAGAGGTAGCTAGGTGGCACAGTGGATAGAGCACCATGCCTTGATTCAAGACCTTAGTTCAAATCCCACCTCTGCCACTTGTTAGCTGTATGACTTAGCCTCTGTCTTCCTCAGTTTCCTCTACTGTAAAAGGGGATAATAGTGCCTTCTTCAGTCTCCTCTATGGTAAAATAGGGATAATAGAACATCTGCTTCCTAAGGTTGTTGTAAGGATCAAACGAGATAATACTTATAAAGTACTTAGCACAGTGGCTGACACACAGACACTATAAATGTTGTTATTATTATTGCTTGGCTTTATTTCTGTGTTCTTTACATTTCTCTTTTTTAAATCTGAGTTGTTCAATGAGTTCCCTATACATCAGTCAGTCTCTTGAGACAAAATCCATGGGTTTTTTTTCCTCCTCATTGAAATAGTTTCCCTTGGTTTCTTCACAGGTTAGTTCTTGAGCATCTCCCCTTCCTCTTGGACTGACATCTCCAGTTGCATTTCCAACCATGGGATCATATTGCATCTGAACCCTTTGCAATTTCCACCTCCTCCCCCCCCAATATCCATGATGCATGTGTGTCAGGCTGTGCCTAGATTCTCTCTCTTCTACATCAAATCCTATGAGATGATAACTAACCACTTCCCCCTAAGGTTTGTATCATTCCAACCCCAGAAACCAGTTCTTCCCTGATAAATAGAATTTCTCTTCCTCTACCTTTTGAAGGATAAAATTATTACTAAGGCAAGATAAGAAGTTATTAACTGTTCTGATTTTTGGCAGACAGAGAGCTACAGAAGATTTCTGGATAATGGAGGCCCCTCACCACTACTCTAGTATGCCTTATGATTTCTTTCTCCAGCTCCTTATAAATATTCTCTGTGCAAATAGTTTGAAGTATGCTCCAATGATGAAAATCGCTTGTATTTTTTCCTCCATTGACCTTCAACCAAGTATTTTTTGTTACGTTTCCCCTCTCTGATTCTTGGGTTTCATCATATAAGTATGCTTTCTTAATACATAATGGAACCCCATCTCACTATTTACCTGTCCTATTTCTTTTGAATAAGGTATACCCATCCAGAACCAAGTATGAAAATGCCAAGTGTTTATGCAGGTGTTTGGCTCTCTAGCCTAATTTAAATTTGTTTGTATCTCCAGCTAACCCTTGGCTTCTCTATATTCTCTAAATTTGAGGCAAAATCAGGATACAGGAAACATTTTAAGCAAAAGAAGCAAGATAAGTGTATTACAGCGTCTATTACTAGATAGGCACATGGAGGAGAAGTTAAGGGAACCACAAGCCTTTGGGGGAAACTTCCCTCAGTCCTTGAAAAATGAGTACAACTAGTCATACCCATTCGAACCCTCTGTCTCAGGAAGACTATAGTGCCCAATGGACCACCTGGATCTCTTCCTTCTCTGCCACAGGAATTTCAATGAAGCCTTCCTTCATCTTCCTTCACCTTCCTTTCAATTGCTTCTTTTGTCACTTGCCCCTGTGCCACTGAGGCTTCCATTTTGGCCCCTTAGGTCCCAGACAGGGCTGGGGATGCCATCTCTTTCCTCCTTCCTCTCAGTTTTCTCCCTCACAATCTATGCGTGTCTCTTTTAGAATACCTGAGTGTAACTAAAGTCCCCCATCTGACTCAAAGATTGCAATAGTCTAAATGACTCTCAAGGCTTTGGGGGAATGCTTGTCTCTCTGAACAGCAAGTTTCAGAATGCCAGTCATTTCTCAAACCCCTGTTCCAATGTACTCCACTTCATCTCTATACCAGAGTCAGTCAACAAGCATTTATTAAGTATTTACTGTGTGCAGGCATTGGGCTACGTACTGGGGATATAGCAAAAGAGGGGAGGAGTCTCTGCTCTCAAGGACCTCAGACAAATGGGGCAGACAATATGCAAACAACTATGGACCAAAAAAATGTATGCAATATAAATTAGGAATAATCAGTGGAAGGAAGAATTAAGGGGGATTAGGAAAGGCTTCTTGCAGAAGGTGGGAATTTAGCTGAGACTTAAAGGAAGACAGGAAAGCCAGGAGGTGGAGATGAAGAAGGATAGAATTCCAGGCATAGAGGACACTGAGTGAAAATGCCTGGAGTCAGGAGAGGGTGTGAGTTGTGTCAGGTGAGGAATAATACAAGGAGGCCAGTGTCATTGGATCTTAGACTACATGGTGGGGGAGTAAGGTATAAGAAGACTGGAAAGGAGGAAAAGGTCAGATTAAGAAGAGCTTTAAAAGTCAAACGGAGTATCTCATATTTGATCTTGGAGGTAATTAGGAGCCATGGGAGGTTATTGAATAAGGGGGTAAGATGATCAGACACATTCTTAAGGAAAATCAGTTTGACAGATGAGTAAAGAATTCCTTAATTCCAGCTGTTGGGAATTTAGATTAATTTGAAATCTACGTTTGTTTATTTCTGTATATTGTACATGCATGAACACAGAACAAGGGAATTTTACACCACCACCCCCCCGTATAAGCTCTCTGAGCCTTGGTCCCAGTTTGCTCATTTACAAAGTGATCAAGCTGTACTCGGCATAATGTATTGCTCCTTTCAGCTCTGGACTGATAACCTACAATTATCAGGGACAAAATGAAAGCACCAGATCAAAATTTTATAATTTTCAGGGATAAAGTTCCTTAAAGGGAGTTTATAACTTCTTAAATTGAAATTTTGTCTAATGATGTTCTATTAAATAAAAGATAACTTGTATTTTTAAATTTTTAGTATATGTGCTATATATACATATATATGAAATATATCAAAGTGTGATATATATGTATATATTATGTACTATATGTATGTTTGTATACATATGGAAAGAGGGAAAAAGAGAGAGGTATAGAGCGAGGAGGAGGAGAGAGAGAGAGAGAGAGGGAGGGAGAGAGAGAGAAGAGAGAGAAGCTCCTCAGGTTTTACTTGTATGTACTGTATATGTAAATTTTTTCTCTAAAATTGTTTTGCTGGAGGAAATTTTTAAACAATTTTATTTCCATTAACAAAATGTTGAGACTTTCCATTGATGTCCTGTTGGTCAATATATCAACATATTTTGAAGTACATATTATTTACTATTCTATGGCAATAAGGGGAAATGGCCTACACAATTCAAAATAATAAATAATGTACAATCAATTGTTATGTTTTATTTGGGAATGTATTATAACATATCTGATTCTAAATTAGATGTGTAGATGAATATTAAGATGTATTTCTATTTTCTGCACATGAGTGCTGTGGTATCTAACCCCGCTACCTTCCTCAAGGGCAGGAGACACAATGAGGGAAGTTGTTTGGATCTATGCTGCAAATTAAGAGGCTTATCTTCTTAGGCAAGGAAATATGCATTTAAACTGTGGGGATTCCTCAAATCTGAGTATAGATTGAATGGGTCTGGAGAGAGATTACAGCTGGAAGCAGCAAAGGGAAGAGAGGGCCTGATCAGGGAAGCAGTGTTGGCAGTAGTTGGCATCTTTCTCTTCCCAGAACACAAGAACCAGAGGGGAAGAGAATGCTGCTGTTTGGAGGCCAGAGATTGTCCCTGGTAACAGAAGCTTATCTTTTGGTTTCTGGTGGTGTTCTGTTCTTTGGTTGTTGTTTTTTTTTAAATTTTTTATTCTAATTCTTTTTTTACAAACATCTATGGTCAACCAGACACGTATCTCCCAAGGTATACGTTAACTGGCATCTGAGAATACAATAAGGCAGATGGCTCTCAGAGTTTTGCTCACAGGACTAACTTGCTAGAATTTTTCCTTCTCCAGCTTGGAAGCTAGGTGCCAACATGGGAGCATACTGGCTATTTTAGCTTTTATTTTTAAAATTTTATTGATAACACTACAGATTCCCCTAAAAGAGTGAAGAAAGGATTCCACATAGAGCTGAAATTGTCTTTTGACATAAGTGAGCCTGTGTTCTGTAATAACTAAACAAGGCTGACAAAAATCTCCTACCCTGATTCTAGCTAGACACAAAAATAGGGAGGGAAGGGGAACATGGTATGGGGCCCCTGGAGGCAGCAAGCTTGCACTCCTGACCCCAAAAGAAAGGATAAAATTGGAGGAGAGAGTAACGGTTAAAAGGAAAGATCACATCCTAAGCCAGCCCCAATGGACATAGATAAACATGATCTGGAACAGGGGTGGGGAACCTGTGTCCTTGAGGCCACATGTGGCCCTCTAGGTCCTTAAGTGTGGCCCTTCGACTGAATCATAGTTTGGATTCCGTCAAAGGACCACACTTGAGGACCTAGAAATTTGGGTTCAAAGGACTGCACTTGAGGATCTAGAGGGCCACATGTGGCCTCAAGGCTGCAGGTTCCCCACCCCTGAAGATTTGTCTTCTATTCTCAAAAGGGAGGGGGGCAGAGAGAAACAGAGACAGAGACATAGAGAGACACACAGAGACAAAGAGAGACACACACAGAGAGACAGAGACACATACATACAAAGATGCAGAGAGAGAGAAGGG